>NC_045165.1:20732109-20987109 GCF_900700415.2 Clupea harengus
CCCAGACACACTGCAGTTTGCTCTGAAGCTCGAGAAGGCCTGAACACTAAAAGGTGTGGCCAGTGAACATGTCGGAGTGCGAGTGCGTGTGTGCGTGAGTGTGTGTCTATCCGCTATAAGCAGACTCTCAGTGTGAGACTATATGCAGTGAAGGAAGAACAACAGGGTATCAGACTGTTATATTTCAGCAAAAAAAAAAAAGAAGAAAAAAAAAAAGAGAGAATAAGAGAGACAAAAATAAATAATATGGGAGGGGGGTTTTGGGGGAAAGAGGGAGCAAAAAGAGGGAGCAAAAAGAGTAGAGTGATAAAGAGTAGAGCGATAAAGAGAGAGAGAGAGAGAGAGAGGAAAAACAGGCCATGTGTCAGTGTGATAACAGAATGTTTGTGTGTTTTGGAGGATTGAGTGGATCAATTCAAAATGGAGGCTGTTGGCCAGCTTAGCGTGTGCCGCGCAGCTAAAATATCTGGCTTTGGAGAGCTGTGCGCGAAAAGTGCCTCGTTAAATCTGATCAGCACATTTGAAGTTCTGCAAGCGGCTTTCGTGACAGAGACGATGCCTGTGTGTCTGTGGCAGCAGTTTTTCTTCAATGCTACTTTTATCCATAAGAACACACATTCTTAGCGAGGGTGGGAACTGAGCTTCAGCAAACCCACTGAGACAGCCAAAGCCGAGAGACACCAGTGTGAAGCGAACTTCAGGAATGCAGGACTTGGGAATATCTCTCAGTTTCTGTACTTCTCTCACTGTCTCTCCCTCTCTCTAACACACACACACACACACACACACACACACACACACACACACACACACACACACACACACACACACACACACACACACACACACACACACACACACACACACACACACACACACACACACACACACACACACACACTGAGATTAGAGTGGAAGTGAGCGGCTGAAAACCATGCAAGCTGATGAGAGCTCTTCCTCCAGCAGTAGGGGAGAACATGTCACACAGCTAGGCAGGGGGTGCTTGTTAAAGGAGAACAGACTTTCCTTCTCGGGGTGCTCAGCACTCGCCTCACACACTGTAACAGCCTCTCTCTGTGTGTGTGTGTGTGTGTGTGTGTGTGTGTGTGTGTGCCTCTCACGGCAAGATATTGTTGCACTGAGACACTGAAAAAGAATGAGTGTGTGTGTAGAATGAAGTCACATCACCATAATATGGGTTGCATGTGTGTATGTATGCAAGTGTGTGTGTGTGTATGTGTGTGTGTGTGTGTGTGTGTGTGGTGAGAGCATGAGGGAGGCTGTACAGAGCCCCCACACTAATGGGAGCTGACAAACACAGCTGTTCTAAGGCTTTACTCGCAAATCGATTAAATTAATGAGCCACATCTTCCCCCGGCCTGGCCTGGTCTGGCTGCTGTCGCTCCACTCCTCTCCTCTAGGCTCCTTTCCTCTCCTCCCCTCTACGCTCCGCTCCTCTCCTCTACGCTCCTCTCCTCTAAGGTTCAAGGACTTCTCGTCTGCAGCATGCAGCACCATGCCAAGCAGCAGCCCTGCAGTCAGGGGGCACGCCACTGACGCTGATGCTGTCGCCAACGGGGACGGCGATGACGCTGCGCTTCACACCTGCTTGACTCTCACTCACACACACACACACACACACACACACACACACACACACACACACACACGAGATCTGCTTTAGCGCTCTCTCAGCAGCGCACACACACACACACACACACACACACACAATAAGCTTGCGGCTATGGGGCGTAAACCGACGCAGAAAACAGGACGCTATCTTTATGGCGGTGACTATGATACTACACAACAGGGTCTATCAGTGATGTCTATCTTAAACTACATAAACCATCTGTTAAAAAATATTCGTCTATAAACATAAATACATATACGTATATCTGCAGAAGGCTGTTCATTTTCCATCATATTATAGTCATTTTAAAGTCCTTATAGTCCTGAGATCAGCATTTCTCCACCGGTCATTAAAGCAGTAGGGACCCTTATAAAAATAACTTTTTGTCAGATTTGCTGAAACTGTCCTTACGTCTTGACAGTTGAACATGAGAGCGATAATCTGTGAACAGAATGAGGCTCCTCTGGCTCCACCTAGCAGCCCTAACGCCATCTGCAAAAATCCACCGCAACCGACTCAAAATAACCAATCAGGAGCCAGGAGGCGTGTGTGCCGGAGTATCAAACACTGTTGGTGCACAAGCTCGCCTCCCCCTCACTCACTCGGCACTGAAGCTGCGGGGAGCTTTATGTTTCGAACCATAAAATAAACATAAACACAGGGCCTACTTTTATCACTGCATTCACAGCAACATTAGCCTATTCAGATTTTTCTTACTGTCGAGATATCTGGGGGACTTTTTGCTTCACATTTTGCCCAACTTAATGATAGACAAATAAATAAATAAATAAATAAATAAATAAATAAATAAATGTACTTCTCTGTAGCTGAGAAGGTAACCAGTTACCGAGGATACAACTGATATTGGCCCAGAAATGAAAAAGACTTCTATGATGAAAACCTAACCTAACTGACATTAACACATTTTTCACCGTTCCCTTTGGTCTACTATGTCTGTGCAGCATTTACATACCTATTATGATTGTATAACATATTGACTGGCTCTTTTATACAGATGGAAAGGTACACGGTACAAAGAGCCATTCCTCCTGATAAGTCTCCCCACCCATCTCCTGCCAGCCTCTGCTCTTGTCTCTCCCTACAGCTCACGGGTCATTGATCCCACAGGCTGGGAGGACCAGGAGGCAATTAGGTCCATACTGTTCACGCACCCCACTACGGAGTGCGCTAATAGCTACCCGTTAGCTCATCACGGTCCAATTCTCTCCTGACAGCGATTGATTTCGCGCTGCCATTTCATTCAGCCGCCGGGCCCTAAATCCCCGTCTGAAGCTGAGTAATACCATCTCCTCGCCGGCTAGTTGTTATCAAATCCCAGTCACCTTTGATAGTGGCTATTAGCAGGGGATAAGAAGGCGGGGATCGGTGCCCAGCTCTCCCTCTCACCGCTGCTGATAAAGAGGCTTAGCTAACTTGGAGAGCAATTCAGCTTGATTGAAGGCATAACTCTCATGGCTATAGAGCTGTAGAAGGAGGAATGTACACACAGATGCACAAATGCCTTCACGGACACTAACGCAGACCGTACACACACACTACAGCCTAGAGATGAATTCATCTTCTGCTCTGGTTGACACGCTGTTGAACAACATTTTGGTTGATCCCCACTCGTACCTGAGGTTGCCGAACTTCTTGTTGAGGGACTCTCGTGTGTCCACTGCAGCCACATTGGACAGGGCAAAGTCCTGAAGCTCAGGGAAGTGGGCGAAAGCCGATCTCTGAAACACAAACACACACACACAGTATTTTAGTCAGTATTTTTGGTTTCAGAACAGGTACGCACTATTTAACTGGTTTATCACCTCACAGACGACATAGCTCTACTGTGCTTTTGTGCAGACAAAAATCTCTGCGTTAAGAAGGCATAATTCATATTTTCATTCAACAAACTTAGTGTCTCTGCCCAGTCATTTCATCTGATGAAGAAGGTGCTTTGGCTGAAACATCATGGCACTTAGAAGTTTATTTTCTAGCGAGTGAGTGCTGCATGTTTGTTGTTCCTCTGAACCACCTCAAAACACTAGCATCAGAGGCAGCTCTGTCTGCAGTATCAGGCGGCCATCTTGTCCCAAGAGGGAGAGGGGAGTGGAGAAGGAAAGAGAGAGGGGAGAGAAAGAGAGAGAGACAGAGGAGCGAGAGAGAGGAGCAGGAGGGAGAGAGAGAGAGAGAGAGAGAGGAGCAGGAGGGAGAGAGAGAGAGAGAGAGAGAGAGAGAGAGAGAGAGAGAGAGAGAGAGAGAGAGAGAGAGAGAGGAGCAGGAGAGAGAGAGAGAGAGAGGAGCAGAAGAGAGAGATGGTTTGATGTCTGCCTAAGAGCAGGTGATGGTGCAGAGTCTGATTTCCTCACTGAATTCATCCATTAATCCAGAGACTGACCACAGCATGAAGCATCTAAACCCCAAGACACACTCACACACAGGATGGACAAATATGCTCACACTCAGACTGACTCACACACACGCACGCTCACAGAAACACACACAAATTAACCGACACACACACATCCCCATCCACACACAGGGGCTTTGATGAGCTCCTCAGCTCTGACAGAAGAAAGACCAAGCAGATGAAAGCCTCGCCACAGATGGGGAGGGGTGGGGCGGGCTGTGTGGGGCGACTGTGGCTAGCCAGCTCATTACCCACAGTCCTTTGCAGCCATCCAGTGGGACTTGGCCTCCAGATCCTATCAAGAGTGTGAAGGCCAGCTGACCAATGTAAGCAGCTCAGCATGCATACACACACGGAGAGGCTGAAACCTTGTCACTTTCGACCAGCTGCACACACTAGTCCCTTGGAAGGCTGTGTGTTTGGGCCAGGTCAATTAGTTTTGACTCCGGACAGAAATCTCATCACACACACACACACACACACACACACACACGGTTTTCTAAACTTTGGGCAAGTGGTACACCAGCAAACTCTTGTGTGAACTACATCAGACTGTCTTCTTTATTCAGAGGGATTTCGAAGGGCTGGGAAGAAAAAGTTGAGCTATTTTTGCCAAGTGGAGTGCGGGAGACACACACACACGCACACACCTGCAGAGACGTGATCCTGTCGTAGTGAAGGGTTGTCATCTCCTTCTCTGTGAGAGCGTTGCCCGTCTGATCATTTATCTCAAAGCCGGTGTAGAACTTCAGCATGTCAAGTAGCTGAAAAAGTGAGAGAGGAGCCAGGAAGAGAAAGAAAGAGAGAAAGAAGACAGTTACAGGAAGAGACAGAGGAAGGATAGGGGAGGCAACACATCCCTATTTGGAACTTGGAACTTGGAACTCACAAAAACCCAAAACTACACACATAACCCCATAAATACACACACAATGACACAGCAGTAAGTCTCACCAAAACTTTCTCCCTCAAGGGCGTAAACAACTAAACAGCAAGGGGGTATACTGGGCTCTCCATATCCAGCCAGAGTCAGGCCCTAACCCTTTAACCTCTAACCTCTGTAATGTCTTAAGAAAACGTAACACCCCCTTTACTCAAAGGCAATCATTAGAACACATAACCTCTGTGTACCATAAATGATCCATGCTTCAGAGGTTATGCATTTTACAGGCACTCATAGCTTCCCTATGAACTATAAGTTAACTTGACTAAGAGCCTTCAAGTTATAAATGTTAACTTTGTGAACTGCTGTCAGTCCTCAAGAGACCAAAGCCTCTGGTATCTCTTGTACCATGTGTGGGGTGTCAGGGGAATTTCACTCGGTCAAGCAATTTAAAACTTAAAAACACAGAGGCTCTGTAAGTGTTGAACTTTGAATACTTAAAGTGAGGCAGTTTAAGTGAGGCTGGGACTGTTTCAAGCGGCCATATGTACATTTTTATCGTCTTTAAGGTCTATTTTTGTAGCTAGCTGGCTTTTACAACATGCTTAAATTAATTTTGATGGCTTATCAATGTCTGAAGGGGAGAGAAACACATCTGTCATCGCTACTAGCTGCACTGGCTTTTTCACCATGTAGCTTTGGGGGCACGAAACCCGTGAAAATGTAAAGACAGATTTACTAAATGTCACCAAATATGTTGCCAAATGACAACCTATGAAGCAGCTAGCTTTTATCAGTGCCGGCTGTACAGGATCTACGCTTGTTGGCTCGCTTTTAGACAAAAACGCCACTGGGGGTGATGGTGTAAATGAGTGAATGAAGTGTGTGTAAGTGTACATGTGTAACTGAGTGTTTAAGTGTAAATGTGTAAATGAAGAGTGTGTAAGTGTACATGTGTAACTGAGTGTTTAAGTGTAAATGTGTGACTGGGGCTGTCTACGTGTAAATGTGTAGCTGAATTTAAGAGTGTAAATGAAGAGTGTGTGAGTTGCTCCCACCTGACAGAAGAGGTGTCCCTCTTTCTCCCTCTGACTCAGACTGGACAGGTGGCAGCTCACCACCAGGTGAGAGTCGTCCAGGACTGTGTTAAACCAGCGGCGAGTGGGGAGGAGAGCCTGAGGGGGAGATGGAGTGGAGGGGGAGAGGGAGGGAAGGAAGGAGCAGAGGGAAAAGAGAGAGGGGGAAGAGAGCCAGAGTTAGAGAGAGGTATAGAGGATAGAGAGTAAGGAAGAAGAAAGTGTGATACAGAGAGGGAGAGAGAAGGAAAAAAGAGAGGGAGGAAGGGGGGAGAAACAGGGAATGATAGGGAAAGTGAGAGGGATGGAAAGAGACAAGGGGAAAGAGATCAATATCAACAATATATTCAGAGGAAGGCCCCTGCAGTAAACCCACAGCAAGAATAACAACAGTGCTTTTCTGGCACCAGCAGACAATATCCCCCAACTTTTATATACTCATAAATGTCATCCGCTCATGAGGCCTGTGAGAAACACAAACTGTGCTGTGCTGTGCTGTGCAAGAAACACTCTTCAATCTCAGAGATTATTGTGTGCCGAAGGTGTGGGGAGTAAAACAACGACAGCAACAACAACGACGACGACGACAGCAACATAACAACACCTGTGCTCTACCTTCTGCACTTGGACAATGACATGCATCACAACCGTTGACTTTGGGCCACACTGCCCCATATTGACCCGTTCAGCTAGCAGTGTGTTTACTGTTGTATATGCCCAGCTAGATAAACATCCCGCCTTTAACACTCTACTTAGTGAACCTTGGCGCGGTGCTCGACCAGCCCAGTGACAGGCTGCCCACAGCACACCCCGGAGCAGTGCGGGATAGATCTGTTCTGGCATCCTCTGGGGTTGAGAGAGAGAGAGGACGCCTTTGATCTGTTATAGCTCTACATCGCTTCAGCTACACTCATCAGCAACCCGCGTGATATGAGGCTTTTGTAATGTGCGACCTGTTCTGAAATTCGCTTCGAAAGTCTACAAGCCAACCAAGGTTAAGTGAGCTGGATATTAGAAACAGGAATGTAAGAAAAATAAGTGTTGCAGCAGAAAGAGTGAGAGAGTTTTGTGTGAGAGAGAGAGAGAGAGAGAAAAAGAGAGAGAGCGACAGAGATAAAGAGATGATATGTAGGAAATTAATATGTTCAGCATGCACAAATTACATACGGCACCGAAAAAAATAAGGCATTTCTGTTTATAGCCAAAGGGAGAGAGAAAAGCAATCTCAAAAGAACACCGGAGATGGGACTCCACCCTTCACCCCCCACACATATGCACACACACACATCCGTGAGCACACACAGACACACACACAACCCCCAATGAAACAACACTTAACAAAGATGTCACCCCCCCAGGCACATAGACTGTGAAGATTTCAAGCGCTAATTTTGAAAACCAATAATGAAGCCCGCATTTCTCTAGGGCCTTTTGTCCTTCTACCGCCAGGAAAGGGGAGTATAGCCTGTCATCCTTAATCAATTCCCCCCACATGGAGATAAAGAGAAAGAGAGAGAGAGAGAGAGAGAGAGAAAGAGAAAGAGAAAGAGAAAGAGAGAGAGAGATGGTGAGCCTTCTCTTAAACTTTCAGGAAATCATGGAGGCGACGCACACACCCCCACACACACACACACACACACATACTCCAGAAGCAATGCGATGTGTAGCTTCTAAAACAAGTGAAATGTGTAAACAACTTGCATTCCAACATATAGACCCAGTAATATTGGTCCAGTGTCACAGAAACTAAACGATCACCCAAACCCTTCTGTACAGCCTGTGGGTGGAGCTGGACAGATAGGCCCCGTATAGCTCTTTCTAAAGCTATTATGGGACAAAGATGGGCCAAATACACAGGCAAACTCTCAGGAACCGGGGGAGGTGCCATGCTGCAAGACAGGCCCACTTTCACACTCTTCTGTGCACCCTCTCCCCTTAAGTCTTCTGTGCCTCTGCCATGCTGTCATCTTCCCCTGAAGGCCTGGCTGAGGCTTCAGCTTGCCTTGTTCTCTGCTAAAGCTGTGCCCCAGCTATAATATAATATTATTATATCGTAATGATGATAATAATTTATTTAACATCATTTATATTTAGTTTTTCATTGACTTTGTATTCGCTTCCGTATTAATACAGCATTTCTCAGGCAGATGACACGGACTGCTTCACAGACATCATGCCATTCACAACAGCTATCTAAATAAAAGAACTGAACAGACATGGTCAGTGGGTAAAAGTAACCTTAAAATCTATTTAGAAAGAGATGGCATTAGGGAGCTCTGTGGGTGTGGCCTGAGGGTGTGGGCGTGGTCTTACCTCCAGGTCAATCATGAGCTCGATGAATCGTTCACAGTAATGCACGGCCTCCATGGAAACGGTCCCTAAGACACACAAACACATAAATCAAAGCAAATTCAATCAGAAGACAGTGTGCAGAGATTGGCTACGGTTTCTGGGTTGAACGACATGTTTCCTCGTGTGAAATGGTGTGAAACGGTGTGCCACGGGCTTTGAGGTACGTTTTCTCTCGCTTGGTGGGCGAAGTATGGGCTTCTCAGCTGCGCTTGCATAACACAACAAGGTGTTGAACGCACCACCGCTTCCATTTAAATTAAAGTTTTGCTAAGTTTCGTCCATCATCCCTGAACAACATCACACAAAAGATCCCATCTGATACATACACCCCCCCTCCCTGCTAACCAATATCAGAGATATCACGCACGCACGCACACGCGCACACACACACGCACACGCACACACACACACACACACACTTTGCTCATGAATGCAACTGAAATGAGTTACACAAAATGACAGGTATGATGATAATTCCATCTTTTCTGCTGAAGGTAAGGTTTTGCCCATTGTTTTGATAATGTCAGCTAACAGATTGTTTTTGTAGGGGTTCTCCATACCTAGACACATTCGCTGTACAAGATGATAGACCCCAGGCAGTGTTGGCTTGTCTTTCAAAGAGATGAAAGGGAGGGCTTAAACACACCTGGGGGGGGGGGGGGGGGGGGGGGGGGGGCAGCTTCCCTATCTATACCCCAACTACTGCAATAGTCAAAACAGAGTTTCAAAGGGGCCCCAAAGCCTAGTTGCTTCAAAGGATCTCCAGGTGGAAAGGTTCACACACAGTTCTGAACAACAGCCCCGTATCTGACGTCCAACGCTCTGATATCTTGGACAAGTTCTTTCTCAGCACGGTTCTCAGATCAACAGGTTCACGTCAGGAGACAAGCGAGCGAGCGAGCGAGCAAGAAAACCGGCAGGCTTGGCAGGCTCAGAGGCATTCAAAGGGTGCTTTGATGACGCCCGTCTGCGTCACAGTCTCCTACCTGATGCAGGAATGGATCCCAGAACCTGGAGGAATTTGTTGATGAGGTCAGACAGGAACGTTCTCTCCATTTTGGCTCTGCAAAAAAGGACAGGTGCAAGACGAGAGATGAGTTATGCATGAAAAACCCCCATCAATCCAAGGCAACTGGGGTCTCGCAGGGGGAAGAAGAGGAAGTGAAAGTCTTACTGCTCAGCAGCCTTTGGCTCAAGCTTCTCGTAATTCTTTTTGATGAGGTTCCAGAACTTCTTCAGCTTCGGAACTTTCTTCATCTCTTGCTGCAGTCTAGACTGAAATTGGTATAAAACATAAGGTCAACTTCCCAAACCAGAGAAGTCTAACCCCACTAGTTCAAGCGAGGCTTTGTTAAAAAGCCAGTCAGATCTTCACGGTTGAAACAAGTGATTAATATTTCATACAAGCACCGTCACTTCAAATGAAAATGGGAATAAGAGCTTTCCCTTCGTCACAATTAAGACTAACAAATCTGCACTGTCTCTGAGAAGCGAGATTGCACGTGTTGGAGTCTTTCACATAGAAGCAGCCAAAATAATTAATGCAAGTTGCTCTGCATTGCCAAACATTGCCGTCCGTGGCCTTACTAAATAAAGCATTGCATAACCTTTGCCACGTAATCATCTATTACATATTCATCGTGATTCTGGTCTGTAAAGATTTTTTAATGATCCTTTCATGAAATATAAAACCAGGCGGTGCATGTTAACCTCCCTGCTATTTGCACGACTGTTTAATACGGTGACTTGTGGTGTGTAAATGAAGCCGGTGAATGTAGGTTGCGGTGCATACCGGTAGCAGGCCCATCCACATGGGCAGAGATATGAGCTGCTGCACCTGCTCACGAATCAGATCCACCTCCTGCCAAAAGAGGAGAAAAAGAGACGCATGCATGACGCAGTAGTTTCCTTTATTTCACTGCTACTGCACTCATAAATATGCAGGAGAGGCTGATGAAGGCTCTGGAGATCAATATAACATGACAGGTGGAATATTTGGGGCTTCTACAATGAAGCTTTGCGTTGCTGCACAAGCTGTGAGATGTAAGACACTGATGCAATACTGCCATCTAGTGGGCATAGCAAACAAATACAATGTTGGTACTTCAGGTATGCCAGATTACAACAATTACAACATTATTGAGTGTAACTGCAGGTTAGCATATGTGGAGTCTAAACCTGATGACAAACACTTACAGAGGATAAATACTTCATCAGGCATGTTGACCTAAATGTCTGACCAGTTATCAGTGACTTAAACACAATCTATCTCTTGTAAAACACGGAGAAGGTGTGGACATACCAGGCTGTTGAAACAGTGATCGAGGAAGAGCAGGAGTACAGTCTGTTCCCGTAAAGACAAGCCCTTCTCCTTCCCAGCTAACGAGGCCTCCATCACACACTGGACGAAGAAGGGGAAGTGCCTGGGCTCTTTCTTAAACACCTGGACAAAGAGAAAGAGACAGAGACAGATAAACACGCAGCAGACAGTGGACTCTACAGTGTTGTGCATAGTGAAATAGCAGGCGTACATCCAAGGCATTTTTGTTTGTTCACACAAACATGACATAACCACATGCTGTTTCAAAACGTGTATGGCAAATGGTGGCTGGAATGTTGCATTAAGGTTCAATCAGGGCAGCATTAAAATTGGGATATTATTCTTTTTGTACAGTGCCCAGAGGGCCCTTACCTCCCATGCCGGTACGTTCTCACGAAACTTCTCATTGACGATGCAGCAGATGGACATGAGATAGGCGTTGCTGGACACTTGAGGTGTGTAGTTCACCCAGAGGTAATTCTCCAGGTACTGACTAAATTCCAGCAACATGATTTTCCTTATAGCAAACCTAAGAAGAACAAAAACGTATTTTTGTTTTAATTGAAAGAGATCAGTGTTATATTTAGTATGCCTGTTAGAATGTTCATCAATGAAAAAAAGGCACCCTATTCCATCCAAACTAAATTACACAACTACTCACATCACTACAGCAAGAGTATACATGAGTTTCTCAATATGCTTTAAGGGGATATGCACTAAGTTTATGCGTTACAGCCTAAATGTACTCACTAATTGTTACTACTAATTATATACAATAACAGACATTAACAAACTGGGAAGCAAATCACCACTGTAGAGCAGAACAGCTTCTTCTACATTTATATGAGAGCCACAATAGTTTACATACATCGCAGATACTTCATTCAACTCATAAAGAAATAATTTATTTAGTAACTTACTTTGATTTATGAATCTCATTCTCATATATGTCCTCTATTACCTGTGATGGAGGAAAAGACTCATCAGACACCCATAGGAAACGATCAACAGTTAAATATCAGACATAACCAGCAGCTAAATATTACAAATACAAACGACAGAAGCTTACCTTGCGGTCGAAGGGAAGCTTTTTCTTAACAAGGGGTGCCCAATATTTGTTTGCCAGCTGTAAATTACAACACATTCGCGTCACAACATACATTCATGATCAGTAAGTAGAGCAACTGAGATCAAGGTGCAGTTAATTTATACGGGTGAGCACCAGCAGAATTATCGATAACAAGCTAGGAAAAATTAAGTCAAGAACTTCTCCAAACAAAACAACGATGGTTAACTTTCTGCTGGCCTTACCTGTGTAACATATTCAGCGTTGATTTGGGACACAGAAGGTGCAGCTATTTTCTTCACACGAGAGTCTTTCTCCATGTTTATAGACCCAGCTAAGAAGTAAGGTTACGGAGTTACTAAACAAAGACACGATATATATTTGAGTTATCAAGTGTATGCCAACCATCTTAAGTCATATGTAAAGAAAAGCAGGTCTAGCTAAATGATGCTCGCGAATCAGCCAAATGAATGGAGTTAACTTAGTTAGCTAACTAACCCTAGGACGCTAGCTGCCGTTGGCTTCATTTGCGCGCTATCCGGCAAGCTAACTCACAACATAACACAACTCCTTTAAAATATCGTTAAATTCTAGTATATTTACTTACAGTTCAAATATGTGCAAGCACAGGGACAACGTAATACAATCGTAGACTTAAAATCCACCTGAAGAGTGTACGTTGTTTACCTTCTTAATTTTGAAACATACACACGCAGTTTCTGAACATCATTCATAAACGTGAAACCAACGTGAGACGGAAGTTTTTCGAAAACCTAGGGATCGTTTCCGGGTTTAATCAAAATAAAAGTCTCCCTCGTGTATTCGGTATCTTCATAATAAAAGTCTACGTGGTAGCTTCGCGATGGACGGATATGCTAATTAAGTGAGGAGGAAACCAACATTCAAGTTGCAGGCTTATCCAGTTGATTTGTAGTAACTTAATTATTGGGACACTGTGCTATCCTCCAAGTAGTACCTGTGGGTAGACGAAGGGTAGACCCTAGACCAGGGGTGGGCAATTCATTTCCCCAAGGGACCACATGAGATAGTGGGACTGTTGTGGAGGGCCGGACCAATAGGCTGAACTCAATTCAGCTCAATATAAGTTGTATCTCTTTATAAAAAACATTGAATTGTTCGGTTTTGATTACCTGCTTCTGGTAAGAGTAGATGCTACATTTAGGCTATCAAAACATTTGGTGCAGGCATAGTAAAAACGCCAGCATTATTTAATCAACATTTAATCAACATTCACAAACGATTTTGAAAATTAGCATGTTTTTGCAGTATTAAAGGTGTTCCCAGACGATCAATACACATGGCACACACACACACGAGAGCAAGATTGCAATGCAATAGTATAGGCCTAAGTATACAAATGAATAGTAATATCAATTTTTATCAGCGCAAATGCTCGCAGGCACGCCCACACGCACGAATGTAGGCCTACTGAAATAAAGAAAATATCCCGCTTATTATATGGTTACTTGCCAAAACAATAGAAGACATTCCTCCAAAATACCTCTTTTTAATGATTTTGTTGCCGTTTAGTTCTTCGCGCAAATGCAAAGCAACCCACCTTCTGATTTCAAGTTTCAATGACTTTCAGTTACGTTAAATGACCGGACTACTTGCGGAATTATATGAAAGATGTTAATTAGAAGAAGCACATAGAAGCACAAAACCCGTTGCCAATGACAGCGGTCATTCATTTTTCGCAGGGGAGATTATAAAGAAATTACAGACCTGCGAACGTTGGGATGGCCCATTCAAATGAACTGAAATGTTTTACCATTCTGAAGAGTCGTATTTGGCGTTGATACAATCGTGAATAATTGCTGTGTCTTATCAAAGCTAAACTCTTCTGAGCAAGCTAGAATGCTAGTATGTTTCTTGCATCATGTTCATCTGATGTTTATACAGGTACATGTAGATTTAAGGGTACATTATTTGAGAAAAGTATTATTTCTGGTTTTTGATGTTCACAATATTTGGGTATGTTATTTGGTGTTTTAATGTCATCATGAGCAATAACAAATGTAGGGTAAAATATTAGCCTAGTCATCCCCAACCCAAGCCATTTGTTGCAAAATACAGCTTACCACTTAGACACAGTTTAGCTGTCAGACGATTCATATTTATTCACATTAAAATAATATATTACAGTTCAGTAGAATAAGACCTGTCTGCTGTAGGTCTGCTGTTCAGTAGAAAATACCTGTCTGGGGCCATCATTATGAACTATCATGAACAATTGTATTTCTGTTATCGAGTATTCATTATTCATTCAGTATTGTAGATAAAGTATCCGTATATTTTTATCACACTTTGGAGCTCTCATCTCTGGAAAGCACTAGTTGAACCATGAACCATGTCCTTTCACTTTTGACCACTGGAGGGAGCACAAACTTTTTTTTGTCTATTCATATCAAGCTCATCTAATTATTATTTTTGTGGAAGCTCTATAGTCGATGAGATCGTTCAATTGCTGTGATAACAAATCTGTCCTCTCAGAAATATTTGATCCACGGGGCACGTCCACGGTTACATGTATTATAACAAATCTGTCTATTATCAGAAACATTATTTTGAAAAAACGTGCTGTTCATAGAAATACAGGTAATTATGTTTTACTTGTGATGCAATTTTAAAGTAAAACCTCACTGATCGATACATTTTTATGAAGCATGTTGAATAGCAAACTGGAGTAAACAGGCTATGCTAAACGGATCAAATAAGGACAATGTGGCAGTTTTCAAATGTTATTGTAAAGTTCAAGGACAGATGATGGAAAACGTAAGAAAAAGGTTTAAATTTGGCATTGTGCAACCACCATGGGTTATACATTAAAGACATTACATAACCAACGCAAATACAAGAGTTGGCTGGTTACTGTCTACCCCTGTGGCAAACACATATTGAAAGCACTTTTAGTTTCATTTTTGATACATTTTGATTTCCAGAGCGTTAGTTCTTGTGAATCATGAATTCATCAATTTGGTGTAAGCAATGTGGACAAGCTGTAACATTTAGCTAACTTCGTATTACTATATAACCATGTACCTTATCACCATGCTGCTCAATGGTGGGGAAGAAAACAAGTTTTTGCATCTGGGCCTGTCTGTCACTCTACAGATAAGGATTTATTTGTATTTCCCACTTTTGAGATATCTCTGACAGTGTGTGTGTGTGTGTGTGTGTGTGTGTGTGTGTGTGTGTTTGCTGACAGCATATAAAGTTTGAACACACTGCCCTGGTGGTATATTCTTCTGAGCCGTGCATGAAGATGAAGCTCCTGATTTTCGTTGCTCTTTTGGGCCTAAGCTTAGCCCAGCACAGCCCTCACACCAAACATGGAAGAACCTCCATCGTCCATTTGTTTGAGTGGCGCTGGGCAGATATAGCTGCCGAATGCGAACGTTACCTGGCACCGAACGGCTATGGGGGTGTTCAGGTATATGTCTGTCTGTTTGTCTGTCTGCTGGTCATAGGGTATAATGGGCTGGGTATCTGTAAATTGGAGCACTAAGGCACTAGTATTGAAGCACTAAAAAGTGCCATCAACACTGCCTGAAATGAAGCTATGTCCGTGTAGTGGTGGGACTTTAAGGTACAGTTACAGTACTGTACATCTGTATGTATTCATCTAGCAGATGCTTTTATCCAAACTAATAGTATACTGCACGTAAGGTAAAATAGTTTATCAGCGAGTGAGCTCCTTGGGAATAGAACCAGTGAACTCTGCACCATTAGTACTTGGCTCTACCAGTGAACCTGCAGGAAGACAATAAGTGTGAAGAGAACTATGCGTGCTGAAGGTTGATATGTGGTGTAAACCCTTGCACAGATCTCCCCTCCGAACGAACACATTGTTGTGTCCAGCCCCTGGAGACCCTGGTGGGAGAGATATCAGCCAATCGGCTACAACCTGTGCTCCCGATCAGGAAATGAACAGGAGCTCCAGGATATGATCACCAGATGCAACAATGTTGGGGTAAGACAAACAACAATGCACTCACTGCGCTATCATGTTGCAATGTTGAGTTAATGAATATTAGTGTCTCTGGCTCACAAATGCTTGTGTTATTGATTGATTGGCCTTTATGTTACACTGGTCATCAGACCTTCTTTTCCAGGGGCTCACTGGCAAAAAGATGTAAAATGTTTCAATATGCTTATCAATATGTATCAATATGCTAGTGGAATCTTTTATTAATGATTAGTGATAAAAAGCAAAGTATCAATCTTTTACATAGAATGCATGACTATGAATAAATGTTTGGATTGCAGTGCTCATGAAGTACTAATTTCCGCATCTCTCTTAGGTCAACATCTACGTTGATGCCGTCATCAACCACATGTGTGGATCAGGAGGGGGAGAGGGCCACCACTCAAGCTGTGGCTCCTACTTCAACGCACACAAGAAAGACTTCCCCACCGTGCCTTATTCAGCCATGGACTTCAACGACGGCAAATGCAAAACTGGCAGCGGAAACATCGAGAGCTACAATGACATTAACCAAGTCTGTGATCACACATTTACCACTCAGTGTAATACAACTATACATGTACCTACATAATGGCACATGTGCTTAATTTCACAAGATATTGTGAATGCACAAAATTGCATGATGATGCCATGATGTTCAGGATGTTGCATATAATACATTTTTATGAATGCAGTGAAGATGTTTTACATTCATAATATTACTTTGCCTTAATTGATAATCATAATGAAATGTCTAGACCCTGACTGACCTGGGATTGTGCCATTGTAACTGTGTCTTTACATTTTCATTACTTTTCATTACTTTGTGATCCTGGCGTCCACAGGTAAGGGACTGTCGTCTCGTGAGTCTGCTAGATCTGGCTCTGGAGAAGGAGCACGTGCGGGCCAAGACGGCCGACTACATGAACAAGCTGATCGACATGGGCGTGGCCGGGTTCAGGGTGGATGCCTGTAAGCACATGTGGCCTGGAGACATGAAGGCTGTCTTTGACAGAATGCACAACCTCAACACCCATTGGTTTGCTGGTGGCTCCAGGCCATTCATCTTCCAAGAGGTACAAATGGGCTACTTCCTCTGGCCGAACAGTGTCGAATTCTGGGTATAGTAGGTCACTGTCAAGTTCTCAGGTGTTTTTTGTCTACTCTCTGGCCCAACTTGAAACGGCCTGGTGCACTAATTCCAAAGGACGCACGGGACAACTCGTTCCAACTCAGAATGATTCTCTTATTTCTTTTACTGGTTGGCTCATTTAGTTTGAAAACCTTAAAAAACACAAAAAGTACAAGTTATACAAAAAATTCAAATACATTTCAAACAATTTCAGTACCAAGGCTTACAACAGTTGGAATTGCTGCAACAATCCCAACTAATTACAGAGTGACTGTTTAATGACTGCAAACAGTATGCAGCATAGGTGTTTAGGAAAAGCACTTCAAACATCATTGTTCAATTTATAATCCACAAAATATACTCAAACAAAAAGCCAAACTCACTTGCATGCAGCATGCTGCCTGTATGCTGCTTGGTTAGTATCATTACACAAATCAATCAACTTATACAACCATCAATGATTATAACAGCACGTTCAACAGCAAATAATCATCGCAATAAAACTCAATAAGTTACTGTACCAGTGGCTTCTTTGGTTGCACCACGAGTAGATCCTTTTCGTGTGTCTCTCTCTCTGCTGAAATGTTTGCTGGAGTGTTTACTGAGACCTCCTTTCCTTCTCAGGTGCTCCCACTTAAAATAATGAGCAGGCTGCACTGGCCTGCTAGTGGTGCATTGTGGGACTTGCAGTTTTTTAAGCACAGTCAACCGAAATGTTCATTTCACCTCAACCTGACCCAGTGTACTGACACACTGAACAAAAATATCAACACAACATGGAACAATCCCAAAGATTGTAATATTACAGTTCATATAAGGAAATCAGTCTGTACATTCAGAAGTAAACTATAGATTTCATATGCCTATGGCTATATGAATTTGTGCACAGAAACTGAGAGAAATTTTTACTTTTTGTGAGAAAGGAGAAATCATAGGATCTGTTTTTTTTCAGTTTATGAAACACCTAAACTCCACATGTTGAGCTTATCTGTATGTTCAGAGGATATTGTTGAGTCTTGAGACAGTTGAATATTAATATAGTAGTTCATCTTGACATGGTGTAATAATTAAGGATCTAGACAGGGTTTCCTGATAACAGTGTGTCAGCATTTTGCAGAGACTTGAAAGGTATACCTTACTAAAGTTGTTTACTTTTCTAGGCCTTTCCTAAGAGTTCCCCTCAGAGAAACCTTCCTATGTGTACCTTAAGAGGCTGAATACATGGTTGTGGTTGAATAGTCAAAAAGAAATTACATCATATGTCCCTTCCTACTTTCCCACTTTTCTTTGACCCTGATAAATGTTAAGGAGAATTCATAAGGACTTGCATAAGTCCAGATGCAGTCAGTGCATAAGTCCAGATACTAACACATTAACACTAACACATTTAGGCTGTAAAATGCTTGTTTTATCTGAAAACTGTGTTAAGGTATAGCTAAGAGTGTAGTAGCAGCAGGTGTACTTAGCTATGGACATTCTGGAAAACACCTCAAAACCTTAAGGTACCACTTAAGGCATAACTTACGAATGATGCAGTGATTAGAAGGCTTTTGGAAACTCTGCCCTGGATGTTTGTCTCTTTCCCTTCAGGTTATCGATCTTGGTGGAGAGCCCATCCAGTCCCGTGAATACTTTGGATTGGGCAGGGTGACCGAGTTTAAGTATGGAGCCAGACTAGGCAATATAGTGCGCAAATGGAACGGCGAGAAGCTCAGCTACCTGAAGTGAGCTTTCATTAAGTGATGCATGATTTGTTTGGTCCATAGCAACTCTATTGGCATGTCAATGTATTTAAAATGCATTTCATAAGCATATCTGTCTGTAATGCGTGTGTTTATATATTTGAACATGTCCATGTAAACTCTTTTGCTTGCAGAAACTGGGGTGAGGGCTGGGGCTTCATGCCCAATGATAAAGCGGTGGTGTTTGTGGATAACCATGACAACCAAAGGGGCCACGGAGCGGGCGGAGCCGCTATTGTCACATTTTGGGACTCCAGGTACTCTACACATTCTGAGCAGGAAGAAAAACAAGACTTGTTTACCAACATGTATCTGATTCAGTTAGTATGTTTGCACAACAGCAAATTTAAATTTAGAAGAGTTTTGAAACAATCATATACTGCATGTAAAATGCAATTCTTAATATCTGTAAGTTACCAAGTTAACACTCACATAATAATGTATGTATATTTTAGACAATATACATAAGTTACATTTTTATCTTTAAGCAACTTCCAAAAACCATAGGCTATTGATTTGTGTATGAGGCTATTGATTTGTGTATTATTCTAACCCCCAAATTAGCACGTTAGCACAGATAAACACCTTCATCCAATTCTCCTGGTATGTTTTCTAACATGAATAAGGTGTCTGAATAGAAGCCACACACAGCAGACAGGTCACTTTGTCAGCATTTCACACATGAGGACCCTGCCGGATGTAGGCAAGCTGCAAGGTGTTAAAGCTGTGGTGACCTGTCCTACAAATAGCCAGTTGCTGTGTTAGTGGTCATCCACCACCATCAGCACTTAAGGTGCAGTTTCCTGCATTAGCTCTGTTTTAGACCTACAATGTGATCATTCTGAAATGTTGACTAGTAGATAGTAGATCTTTTTTCACAGTTTCTCACTGTTTCCGAGGGTCTAGCAGCATTTATTGACATAGAACTACAAACAACACATTGTAATGTCTCATATGAAAGACTATATCAGTGAGATATAGTGTAAGTTAGTAGTACAGTAGTACAGTATCAGATTATCATATGAATCTAACTGAACTTTGGGTCCCTATCAAAAGTATTCTGAAAGTCACTTCATAAAATGAGAAGTTAGGCCAGAACTTTTTGGTTCCTTATTTAACATTCTAACCACTGAATGTGTAGCTGAATGTGTCACTTTCCAATGTGTGTACAGCTACACATAGCACTTAAATCTGCAAATGTTTTGACCGCGGGAGCATTCAACACTGCAACCACTGAATGTGTAGCTACTTTAAATTTTCACTTTCCAATGTGTGTACCGTCCGCTGCAGGCTGTATAAGATGGCCATGGCTCTCATGTTGGCCCATCCTTACGGAGTCACCAGGGTGATGTCAAGCTTCCGCTGGGATCGCCGCATCGTCAACGGAAAGGTGACAACTACAGATGAGCAAGAATTTAGAAACCATGATGCTAGCATTAGCATAGATATGTTTTAATGTATAATTATCAATAATATATTGTCATCAAACTTCATTTTGGATCAGGTAGCAAATTAGACATCCACCAAACAGCCAGACAGGGCTGTACAAGTTGTATGTTTGAATGAAAAAAGGATAAAGCTTTACATGAAAGTTTGCACTAGAGATAATGTACCGTTTGTGAAACTACCACACAATGCCCTTTTTCAAATGTCAGGATGGTAGGGGCGTTAATGTGTATGTTTTGCGGGTTGAATTCATGGTTATGGCATTTCCCTCTGTCGCACTATGTGAAAATACATGTGTGTGTGTGTGTGTGTGTGTGTGTGTGTGTGTGTGTGTGTGTGTGTGTGTGTGCAACGCCCTTCACGTCATCACACTGTGCTTCACCCCCTCAGGACCAGAATGACTGGATGGGGCCTCCAAGCTTCTCTAACGGGTCCACCAAGCCAGTACCCATCAACCCAGACACCACCTGTGGGGATGGCTGGGTCTGTGAACACAGGTGGCGACAGATTAGGTATATGTCTTATAAAACTACCTTGTGTTTAGAAAAACTAAGTAGCAGTAGTAGTAGTAGTAGCAGCAGTAGTAGTAATAGTAGTTGTAGTAGGTGGTGTAGCAGTAGAAGTAGTAGAAGTAGTAGCAGCAGTAGTAGCAGCAGTAGTAGAGTTTATAGTAGTAGTAGCAGGTGTAGTAGTAGTAGTAGTAGAGTTTATAGTAGTAGTAGTAGTAGTAGTAGTAGCAGTAGTATTAGTAGAGTTTATAGTAGTAGTAGTAGTAGAGTTTATAGTAGTAGTAGTAGTAGTAGTAGTAGTAGTAGTATTAGTAGTAGTAGTAGCAGTAGTAGTAGTAGAGTTTATAGCAGTAGTAGTAGCAGTAGTAGTAGTAGTAGAGTTTATAGCAGTAGTAGAGTTTATAGTAGTAGTAGTAGGTGTAGTAGTAGTAGTAGAGTTTATAGCAGTAGTAGTAGTAGTAGTAGAGTTTTTAGCAGTAGTAGTAGTAGTAGAGTGTGTAGTAGTAGTAGAGTTTATAGTAGTAGTAGTAGTAGTAGAGTTTATAGTAGTAGTAGTAGTAGAGTTTATAGTAGTAGTAGTAGAGTTTATAGTAGTAGTAGTAGTAGAGTTTATAGTAGTAGTAGTAGTAGAGTTTATAGTAGTAGTAGTAGCAGTAGTATTAGTAGAGTTTATAGTAGTAGTAGTAGTAGAGTTTATAGTAGTAGTAGTAGTAGTAGTATTAGTAGTAGTAGTAGCAGTAGTAGTAGTAGAGTTTATAGCAGTAGTAGTAGCAGTAGTAGTAGTAGAGTTTATAGCAGTAGTAGTAGCAGTAGTAGTAGTAGTAGAGTTTATAGCAGTAGTAGAGTTTATAGTAGTAGTAGTAGGTGTAGTAGTAGTAGTAGTAGTAGAGTTTATAGCAGTAGTAGTAGTAGTAGTAGAGTTTTTAGCAGTAGTAGTAGCAGTAGTAGTAGTAGTAGAGTGTGTAGTAGTAGTAGTAGTAGTAGAGTGTGTAGTAGTAGTAGAGTTTATAGTAGTAGTAGTAGTAGTAGAGTTTATAGTAGTAGTAGTAGTAGAGTTTATAGTAGTAGTAGAGTTTATAGTAGTAGTAGTAGTAGAGTTTATAGTAGTAGTAGTAGTAGTAGTAGCAGTAGTATTAGTAGAGTTTATAGTAGTAGTAGAGTTTATAGTAGTAGTAGTAGTAGTAGTAGTATTAGTAGTAGTAGTAGCAGTAGTAGTAGTATAGTTTATAGTAGTAGTAGTAGTAGTAGTAGTAGCAGTAGTAGTAGTAGAGGTTATAGTAGTAGTACACTGAATGTTGAATGTCATATTTTCTCCGCTGTCTGCAGAAACATGGTGATTTTCCGTAATGTGGTCAATGGGCAACCTTTCTCCAACTGGTGGGACAACCAGAGCAACCAGATTGCTTTTGGACGTGGCAACCAAGGATTCCTTGTCATCAACAATGATGATTGGTAAGAAAGATAAAATGTAGAACACAAGACTCAATCTGACTGTCAAATGTTTGGTCAATTTGGCATTGATTGTCAATTGTCAGAATCAGATTTGCTCTTGTCATATTGGAGATTGACATTCTTCTGTATTATAAGAATAAACCCTACTGACGAATTCATAAATACTATGAAAAACATGGGTGATTTGAGTTTTTCCATCACCACATGTACAAAAAGATGCTAAGATGCTGAATGGTGAAAGACACTTGACCTCCGTTTAAACTTGTGTGGTCCAGGAACCTGGATGTGACCCTGAACACCGGCCTACCTGCGGGCACCTACTGTGATGTCATTTCCGGGGACAAGAACGAAAACAGGTGCACAGGGAAACAGGTCCAGGTGGGAGGGGACGGACGGGCCCATTTCCAAATCAGCAACATGGCGGAGGATCCGTTCATGGCCATCCATGCAGAGTCAAAACTGTGTTGAAACTGAGTCAAATAAAGAGATTCAGCTGTTCACGTGGTTTTACTTGTCTTACTCTATTTTTCTGAAATGTTGTTAACTAGCAAAGAACTACCGTATGTGCTTTGACACTGTCCAACACCAATGAGACCCACTTAAATGTCTAACGTTTGTCTGACTTCACAATAGGACAGCCATGTCTTCATCTGACTTAAAAATATATAAGCATAAATTTGTGCCCTTATAAAGTTCCATCACTATCTCCCTTTTGCCACCCTTCTTAACAAAAAAGGACTTAAAGCAAAGGATACTGTCAGAAATCTTGGTGTCCTCTTAGACAGTGATCTAAATTTTAACAGCCACATGAAAGCAATTACTAAATCTGCGTTCTACCATCTCAAAAACATTGCCAAACGTAGGGGTTTTATGTCAAAAGATGACTTGGAAAAACGAATTCATGCCTTTATCTCCAGTAGGGTTGATTACTGCAATGGGCTGTTCACAGGCCTTCCCAAAAAAAACCTTAAACAGCTTCAAATGATACAAAATGCAGCAGCCAGAATTCTTACAAAAACAAAAAGAACTGACCACATAACCCCTATACTGAAATACCTGCACTGGCTCCCAGTAAGTTACAGGATTGACTTTAAAGCACTGCTGCTTGTTTTCAAGTCACTTAATGGGATAGGGCCAAAGTATCTATCTGACATGTTTCAGCAGTACGTACCACTCAGATCTCTCAGATCGCAGCATACATTTCTATTAGTAAAACCCACTGTCCAAACTAAACAGGGTGAAGCAGCACTCAGCCACTATGCGGTTCACCTCTGGAACCAACTTCCAGAAGACATTAAAAACGCTCCAACTACTTTCAGTTTTAAATCTAGACTAAAGACCAAACTTTTCTCAGATGCCTTCTGCCAACTGGCCATGAACAGTTCCTTTGAAGTATTATTGCTTACTGTAGTAGACTAGTGATTGTTATTATTCTTTTTATGCTTTTATTTCCTATATTTTACTATTTTTATGCCTTAATGTTCTCATGCTTTTATTTTCGATAATTTACTGTTTTTATGATCATGCACTGAACTTTTGCTTTTTTTTTTTTTATGTGAAGCACATTGTTGTGCATGTATGTGAAGCACATTGAATTACCACGGTGTATGAATTGTGCTATATAAATAAAATTGCCTTGCCTTGCCTTGCCTTGCCCCTAACAAAACACACACACACACACACACAGGTGTTTCTCAAAGTCAAGAAACAATCTTTGATGGCTGCATCTCAAGGATGCTACATCATCGAATCCTGCCGTAGGACTGTTCCAATGTCTAGGATCCTTCGAATTCTACCAAGGAACGAGTCCTTCATTCAGAGAATTTTCAAGGATGCAGTATCCTCTGCGTTCTTAAGGCACCCACAATCCTTTGCACACCTACCAGAGCCTTTCTTTAAGTACTGTGGAATTTGTAGGCGGGGCCTTTCCAATGACACACACCTGCACCCCTGCTAGACTGTTCCATTGTTTGTTCTCCGAAGGAGAGAAAGGAGTCTTGAAGGACCCAGAAGGACCCAGAAGGACTTGGAAGGACCCATCCTACCAAGAAAGCATACTTGACTTTGAGAAACCCAATATCTACTTACCTCTCATCCGGATATCAGTATTTACCAGTGTTTAGGGGTTTTCTGTGGCCTTCTCTCTAACAGGAAGGAAGTCTACAGGAAAAGCCAGGCTGTTACAATTGTTACCGTTGTTCCCCAGATGTTTTATCTCCGTTTATGTTAACTTCCTCTTCTTGTGCCATCTGTGTATCAACCTCATAATCATCTTACTTCTCTATTTCAGTGACTCTGAAAGGACCGTCTGTTAAAGTAATAACGGCGGTCATATAGTGTTTGCCAAACATTTTTTTTTCTTCAGTTATTTTTTTCCCACCGATTTTTGGTCGACAATATCATATACAGTGCCCTCCAGAATTATTGGCACCCTTAGTGAATATGAGCAAAACAGGCTATGCAAAAATGTCTATGCTGTTTATCCTCTTCGTCTTTCACTCAAAATATTTACAAAAATCTTACCTTTTCATTGAAGTCAAAATTTTGAATATGAATATGAATATGAGGTGACACAGGCCAAATTCCCTGAGTGTTTTATCACTATGGGAAAGACCCAAGAACACAGTGACGATGTGCAACGAAAAGTTGTTGAGCTGCACAAATCAGGGAATGGATATAAGAAAATCTCTAAACTGTTGAAAATACCCATTTCTGCTATCATGGCAATAATTAAGAAGTTTAAAGCAACAGAAGAGGTTAAGAATCAGCTTGGAAGAGGACGTGTGTGTAAATTGACCCCACACACCGTGAGGAGGATGGTTCGACTGGCAAAAGAATCTCCAAGGATCACAGCTGGAGAATTGCAGAAGTTAGTTAAGTCTTGGGGTCAGAAAGTCTCCAAAACTACCATCAGACGCCACCTACATCACCACAAGTTGTTTGGGAGGGTTGCCAGATAAAAGCCTCTACTACTGTCAATCAACAACAAACTAAAGCGCCTACAGTTTGCCACATATTATTGGGACTTTCAATGGGACCGGGTTATATGGTCAGATGAGATCAAAATAGAGCTTTTTGGCAACAAACGGTGGATTTGGCGTAAACAGAAACAGCAATACAGAAAAGCACCTAGTACCCACTGTGAAGTATGGTGGCTGATCTTTGATGTTGTGGGGCTGTTTTTGTTCCAAAGGCCCTGGACATCTTGTTAGGATACATGGTATCATGGACTCAACAAATACCATCAAATACCAGAAGATATTAAATAAATTAAATAAAAAAATGAAACAGCCTCTGCCAGGAAGCTTAAAATGAGCTGTGGTTGGACCTTCCAGCAGGACAATGATCCGGAGCACACCTCAAAATCTACACAAAAATGGTTCACCGACCGCAAAAAAAGATTTTGACATAGCCATCACAGTCCCCCGACCTAAACCCCATTGGAAATCTGTGGGATGAGCTGAAAAGGAGAGTCCACAAGCGTAGACCTCGGAATCTGAAGGATCTGGAGAGATACTGTATGGAGGAATGGTCTCAGATCCCTTGCCATGTGTTCACCAACCTCAACACGCATTATAGGAGAAGACTCAGAGCTGTTATCTTGGAAAATGGAGGCTGCACAAAATATTAAATCAAGGGGTGCCAATAATTGTGGCACACATATTTTTGAGAAAAATATTTGTTTCATGACAAGAATTTAATGTTTCTTTCAATTATGTTACTTCAATTAAAGGTTAGATTTTTTGTGAATATTTTGAATGAAAGATCATGAAGAAAAACAATAAAGACCTTTTTTCGCATCTCGTTTTGCTCCTTTTTACTAAAGGCTGCCAATAATTCTGGAGGGCACTGTAATTAGACTGTTGTGCCAAAAATGACTAAATGCTTATGGCAGGGTGGCCTCTAGTAGGCACATTACCCCAGCTCATTACAATTCATTTGTGGAGTAGTGCCACATAGTGAATAATGTTCAGTGCAAAAATCTACTGCTTCATTAGCCAATATCTTGTGATGTGAAGGTTCAAATTTCACACAATTTTGGCCACTGGGGGGTGTTGCAATTGACAAATTTGGTGTGCTACATTTGGCTTGGCTTCATTTGCTCACATCTCCTAAAGTTCCATTTGGCTTGCTAAACAAATTGGTTACTTATGGCTAATCAAAATTCAGCTGCTAACACATGCTTGTGTGAATGGCCAATCTTAATGGAATTTTGTATGCTCATTAATAGTGACATACAGGATATATTTACCCAAACAAATCATCCACAAACTGTCACTACAAGTTACACCATGTTTTCCTCTGTTCCTCTGACAATGGTCTCTCTTACAGACATTTACAAAATCATTCAATCTTTTGCTACTTGGGACATTGTGCTTGGAGCCCGATTATTGCTGCTAGTGGCTATTTTTTTAATTTATAATCATATATATCCCTGTCCTGCGCATGCACAGGCAGTCATATAGTGCTTCACATCCTTATAGTATAGTTCCTTACATTTTTGGAAACCTGAGGATCTTTCCTATTTAGTTATTTTTCAGTAAATAACCATGATTTATTGCTTCAAAAGATTGATAGGGTCTGAAATATATCATGACTCAAAATTTGGGAAAGGTAAGTAACTGTCCATTACTTCAAAACTAACTAATAACTGTGTCTTCACAGAACCATTACATCTTACAGCCCCATTCTGGGAGAATTGGTATTTTTTGCTGCTGAGCTCCCTCCAAAGTTGTGGAGTTTAGTTCACTTTTACACAACTGTCGTAAATACAAATTGTGCTTCGAGATCCCATAATGGACAGTGTACACGTGTATGTGTTGACAAGCTGAAGGATAAGGAACCTGCAAAGACAACGGCAGAAGCCAAAGAAGCATGTAGACTGACTGGGTACAGTAATATCACAAGATTATACACAAATATAACTCTGCATAGTTTTATTTATTGTGACGGAGATTAACGTTAACATAACCAAAGAATAACAACAAATGAAAAAAAATCTGAAATACTGCTCACGGTTTCAGCCCATATACATTGTTTGGCAAGCGTTTGAGTATGTGTATCTAATAAACTCTAAAAAACGATTGCATGCTTAATATACCTTGGACTGTGTCATTTATTATAAGCTAGCTGAGGTTAGGTTTTCAAGGTTGCAAACTTCCAAGGCTGAGACTGACGAAGACTGATCAAACTTTTTGACGTGAGATGAATTCATTCAGATGCTAGCCTGCGAGACAGGACAGGTCGATGACTTTTGGCATCTAGAAAAACTATAAATCTCGTAGGTTACAGCAAATGTTGAGCTCTTTCATAAATAACATTGGCAGGGATGTTTATGATGAAAACTAGGGAGTCCACAACTTTCGTAAGACAGCCAAACATCAAGTCATCAAGTCACAAGATATAGCAAGACATTCGCTATATTACAAGTCACTGTACCACCAAAATGATTTTGAAGCTGTTATTTTAGGGTAAAATTCTTGCATAATGTTACTTTAAGATCTATGTTGTAATGGTTTGGCCAATACAGCAGCCACTTTTGGCGTCTTTTGACAGTTAGCAGTCCATATTGGTGTCAGCCTCCTCACATTGTTTTTTACCATATTAGTGTAAACGCACCCTCTTCTGTTTACCCAACGTATGGTATGTTTGTTTTACTTAACCCTATAATGCCTGTTGTTGCTACATGAGTTTTGAGATGTCTACATCATCATGATCAATACTCTCCTGAAAAACTTCTGATACTAATATTTAAATATAAAAATGCACTGTACTGAAGTATCTTATAATTAACTAATATTTTTACTTTATTTTATCGTAAAATCTTGTTGAAAATGTATGTATCAAATATGATACAGCAGGTTGGCCAATGTTTAAGGAAAATATGTATGAAAATGTGATAGCAAATATTTAAGGTAATTCATTTCTAAATCCCTCCATTGTCTTTGTATTGCAATTCATAATGCTGACAGAAAGATCATATGTCAGCAACTCTCTGATGACACAAAACTTGGTCAGGCACCTGAGATGGTGCAAAAATGTGGCATTATTTGACCATTGTGTAGCGATGTAATAAGCAAAACGTTTGTTTTTGTTGTTGTTTTACCTAAGACAAGGTGAAATAAAAAGGTTGAAAAAGGTTCTTGTTTGAAAAAAGGGACCAAACCAAGGTCCAAAATGTTTCAAAAACAACATCTGTTTTTGTCTCTAAAATTAAATATTTTATGATCAATGAATTACCATAAAGGCCTAATGTATCAAATATGATAGGCTACAAAAAAAACATCATATATGTAAATGACTACGTTTTGGGTTTTGTCAAAAGGTCCAATAAACACTTCAACTTAAAAAGTTAGAATTTTCTGGCTAACATTGGATGTATCAGTCTTTCCCGGGTTAAAATTACACGAGTAGAAATAAAGGCCTATATTGTTCTGTCTTAATTCTTGCTCATTCTCTCACTTTATGCTCCACTATCATGTGTTTGAGAGCAACTTCCTGCCGTCGGTTGTCAGCCGATGCCTGGACAACTGAAATGTGGTACAGTAGTTAGAAGAGATGTCATGACACAGACGTCACCTTACCACAGCGTGCTCTAGACTGAACACAGATCATGCATTGACACCCAAACGGCGGTTCCGCGCCTTCTCTGCAGCGGTAAGAAAAATATTTATTTAAGAAATGTAGGCTACTGCTACTTTCTAAAGTAAGCAGATTTGTAATCCTGGACCATTAGGATAACGTTTTGAAATGATCACAAGTCGTGATTGACTTTACATGATGGATTGAGGATTCACGTGGTCTGAAAAGTGAAGTGATTGAGGGGTTCTCTGTAGCCTAATTTGCAAACAATATGATCGACTATAAGATCTTCTCGGCCTATTAGGCTATATGCTGTGTCAATGTTGAGCGATGTTAATACGAAATTCTCTAAAGCAGTTTGGGGCTATGTTTTTTTAGGCAAGCCTACGTTATGCATCAAATCTACACATTCAATGTTTTAAATATTCCGAGTGTGTAATTTGTATAGGCCTATGCCCTGTATTGTTTTTATAAAATTCAAATATGAATAGCTAATTTAAATCATGTAAAACTTGGATTACGATGTTGTCGTTTGAAGGTAGGCAAATGGACCCGACACTAACATCCTAAAGAAGTTTTGTTGTTGCGTAAAAGTTGCTGCGTTTTTTCTTTCCATTTTTCTCACGCACTATGGTTACTTTATTGTTTGGTTCAATTTTGTTCGCGTATGTGATTCCAGTGATCTCTCCATCCAGCCTTGCGTTTTAACACCCCCCTCATTAGTAGGCGGCACTGTATATTTAGCCGCGAAGGCTTTGAACTTGACCGTGCACACCACGACAAGCCTTTCGGGCAACGTTTAAAACAGTGACCGACCTTAATACGATGTGACGGCTCAAGCCGTAATAAATGACAAATAAAGGAGGTCGTGTCGCTTCCATCAGCATCTCACATCCGGAGCTCTTAAGGGAAATACTACAGAATAGGCCAAACTGGTTAGGTTATTATTTTGGAATCTTTGTCTGATATGCAACACTTCATGTGCATGCATTTCAGGTTGGCTTTAGTGAGAGGTTGCATGCAGAGACTATGTATTTCTCGAATCTAAATATGGATTACCTAAAACATGACTTGGCTTAACTTAGACTTGTCTGATGCAGAAAATAGAAAATGAAATACCAGTATCCTGTTGTAAAAGAAATGCAGAACTTGCAGAACATGCAGTAACTTTAAAATTGTCTACAGTGATCACACGTCAAATATATCTTACTTCTAATGAAGCACTTTTTACAAGTTACATAGTATAACCAAGGCCATAGGCAGGATTCTTAAAATACGGAAGTAAACGGTGCATGTGTGTGTGAGAGAGAGCGAGATAATTTAGAAGGTATTTAAAGGAAATGGGATAAATGATAAATAAATGAATACATTTGCAGGGTCAGCTGCAGAGCATGTACCTGCTTTGGAAGGCCCTTCCCCTGTTCTCTCCCTCTCCTCTGGGCTCTTTCTCTTTAGGGTAAACTGCCTGTTTCTCTCTCCTCTGTCTCCCCTGTTGTTATTTTTAAATGTTAACAAACATCTAAATAACTGATCTATTTACCAACATGTATTTGATTCAGTTAGTATGTTTGTACAACAGCCAATTTTAATTTTTGACAGTTTTAACAGTTTTGAACCAATCATATTCTGTATGTCAAGTGCAATTCATAATATCTGTAAGTTACCAAGTTAACACTCACATAATAATGCATGTATATTTTAGGCAATATACATAAGTTACATTTTTATCTTTAAGCAACTTCCAAAAACCATAGGCTCTTGATTTGTGGATGAGACACAGTGACTAGAAATGAGAGTAAAAGGCAAGCTGCAAGGTGTCACAGCTGTGGTTACCTGTCCTACAAACAGCCGGTTTCAGTGTTAGTGTTCATCACCATCATCAGCACTTAATTTGCCGTTTCCTGCATTAGCTCTGTTTCAGACCTACAATGTGATCATTCTGAAATGATGACTAGGAAATAGCAGATATCTTTTCACAGTTTCTCAAGATTTGCATTGTTTCCGAGGGTCTAGCATTTATTGACATAGAACTACAAACAACACATTGTAATGTCTCATATGAAAGGCTATATCAGTGAGATATAGTGTAAGTTTCATAAGTACAGTATCAGATTATCATATTAATCTAAATTAACTGAATTCTGAAAGTCACTTCATAAAACGAAAAGTTGTGGGAAAATGAAATGTCTGAAGGCAAAACTTAAAATCTAATTAGGCCTGAACTTTTTGGTTCAGAGAGAATGATAAACGCATAGAGGTGTTGCTAAGCTACACATAACACTTAAATGTGCCAAATAAACAGTTTTTAACTCAGGATCGCAGGAGCGTTTATTTAACATTCTAACCACTGAATGTGTAGCTACTTTTAATTTTCAGTTTACTATGAGTTGGTATTATTTGATATTAGCCGATATTAGTGTTGGGTTTATGTTTATGAAAAAGGTAATCCATCCATTATTGCATCTAAGCATAATATAATTGTCAATGTGGCAATTCCTAATTTTCTAAAATGTAGGTTAGTATCTGCTCATCTTGGCAGTAGGCCTACCTGTATTTAACCCCTTTTCCTACTCACATTCTCGCCTTCTCTTTGTCAGGCAGAAACATGGCGTCGGATGACTCCATTTATAGGGGACAATAGGTTGTGGGTATTGGAGTTCTTGTGAGCTGTGAGAACCCATGGGTGCGTTCATAAATTAATTTAGTCTAGTCTTGAGGCAGAGCGTTAGATTTTATCTAGGAACGAACCCCTTTCCAGTTCCCCCTTTACTGGTATTTCTCATGAACTATCACTCATCATCGCTAACCTGTCTCTCCTCTGCTCTTTTTCCAGTGACCATGCCTGTGCCTTTCGTGACCCAGGTATTGAACACGAGCACAAACTATCCTCCTGCTAACCTGACCAGCAAATGCAGCATGCCATATGATGAGGACCGTGTGCCCCTCATGATTCTTTATAGCATGGTGTTTGTGGTGGGTGTTCCTGCCAATTTCGCAACGTTCTTGTTGACCATGCAGCAGGTGCGGCGTGCAAACGTACTGGGTATCTACCTGTTCAGCCTGTCTGTCTGCGACCTCATGTACCTGTGCACCCTTCCTCTGTGGGCATTATACATTTATAGAGGCCACTCCTGGGTCTGGGGCTCCACAGCCTGCAAGTGGACGGGATACATCTTCTTCAACAACATGTACATAAGCGTCTTCTTGTTATGTTGTGTGTCCGTGGATCGGTATGTGGCGGTCGTATACTCCCTGGAGTCTCGAGGGATTCGACGGCCGAAACAGGCCTGGATGATTACCATGGTGATAGTCGTCATCGTGGCATTGGGTCACCTGCCAGTTTTCACCATGGAAGAGGGGGACGCCGACAGTGAGACGCAACAGCGATGTTTTGAGCCGGGACAGACAACAGCAATGGTGACGGGGTTTAACTACGCCCGCGTCCTCATCGGGTTCCTCATACCTTTTTTCATCTTGGTCTTCACCAACCGCACCATCCTATCCAGCATCCAGGCCAGCAATAGCATTAAGCCAAAGCAGAAGGCCAAAGTGCGCCGGCTCGCACTGGCTGTGGTGGTATTCTTTCTGGTGTGTTTTGCACCGTACCACGTCATCCTTTTGACCCGGGCTATCAGCTTCCATACGGTGTCAGACAAGTGTCACTTCGACAGGGGCATCTACACACCCTACAGTATTTTTTTGGGCTTTTCCACCATCAACAGCGCCATGAACCCAATCCTGTATGTGTTGTCCAGTGATAATATCAGGAAGGAGGTGCGGAGGGGCCTGTCAAGCGTCCGAAGCTGGAGAAGCTCTCAGAGGCCTCAGGTCTCAGAGAGCAGTGGCCAGCTGAGGGAAATGAGTGCAGTTTCGAGGCACGTGTCCGCAATACAGATTAATAACTGCTTGTAGACATGGATACACATGCACAGGTGAACATGATCATACCTGAGCAGGTGAATACTATCATATATGTACCTGCAACTCTGGACCCTCTGAGGATGTGTTTATTAACGGTTCAAGGAAACTGTTAACTGTTGAGGAGATGCCACAAAACAAATGTATTTGATGCATTGGAAATCTTTCTCCATCAAGTCGCTGAAGGTCATACTGCACATTAGGCTGCACATTTGACTTCTAACTCTTTTAACAGAACTACACAGCATAATGTTATGTTAATATATTGTATCTTGTTAATCTCATATTTCTAAATAACTGTTTGTAATAATATTCTTTACATTGTATCAGTAAAAAGGAAGGTCTGGCCATTGTTAGATGTGAGTGTTCTTCTTTCCCCATGCATTTCATAATCATCTCTCCATCTGCCACTTCTTTTTTACTCTCTCTCTCTCAAACACATACACAAATTCAAAACATAATAAGACAGCTGTGTGAGAAATAAACCCAGTCAGGAAAGGTCTGTGGGCAGAAAGTGCACGTAGTCACACGCAGAGACACAGACACAGGAAGCTTACACCACCATTTTGAGAATGTGCATTACCAAGGTGTGACTGTGTAAGAACATGTGAAAGACCTATGTGTGAAACCGAAAACGTATCTCTCTCAGGACATTTGGAGTCATGACGGGGTTAATGTCAGAAATGCTGAGGTGGGCCACAGACTGTGGTGTTTGTAACCGCCCACATAAATCACGTCTATCCCAAAAAATGAATCAAGTAACATACTTTCTGCAAGCATTTATGACATCTGTAAAATACAAAAGTCTCTCTTATAAGCTAAGCACACTGTAACAACACATGTAATAGAATACAGATTAAGGTTTATCTCATGCTTGGACTTGAAGTCAGGAAGACAGGAAGTTGTCATGGCACTTACATGCTTGTATTTCTTTAAAGTGGTGAACAGCAAATAATACAATTTTCAAATTGTTTCAAGTTGTGATATCATGAAGCTGTGAATGTTTAATGGTTTACACATCTTGCTTAATATGTTTGCAGATAACAACTTCAACAAGTGTGTCATCTGAAGACATGTTGAATGTTGAAGTAAGGATGATTATCTAATTATGAAATACATGCTCAACCTGTATTTGCATTTTATTACTGTAATGTGGGACAGATGCCAGAACAGCTTGTTTCCTCTGAACCAGCAATCACCTCTTACAAAGGAGACAGTAACTGAGGTCTCTGCCAAAGCTGATAACCACAAGTATCTCAATAATTTAACTAATTAATTTGGTTGCTCTTTTATTAAAGTTCACTATTCTGTCTCTTGAGTTTTGTTACACAGAATACGCTGAAATGAAATGGTTAAATTGACAGTTTGTTGTCAACAAGCTGCATGCTGTCTGTCACAGTCTGTAAAATATTGTTCTGAGCAGCCACCTTATCTAGGTCATCACTATCACGCTAAAAATCCACAATGTCTTTGAGACATACAATTTATTTGTTATAGAAATGTAACAGTAAGGTAATGTAACATTGTAAGCCTCAATCAGTTATTTTGATAGAAAACATTACCAACTGATGTTTTAAATGCCTGACCACAAGAGGAAACAGAGCAGACCTGTTTCTTCTTGACAAACAGGATATGACTAATTCCGTCAGAAATGCACATTGTCTTTACCTGTCTCAAAATGTTGCAGTGACCACAATCTTAACAAGAGAAGATAACAGAGAAACTGGGAAATTGGGCACCAAGTAAGATTTATTTAGGCACTTAGTGGTACTATATCCTCCTAAAACACTTCCCTTTCCAAATTACTATCCCAAATACATCTTACCCAGTGTTTTGGGGGTTAAGAGTATTTTAAACCAACAGGGATTGTGGATTTTTCAATAAAATAAAATTTCCTGTTAAGGTCAGTAAGGTTCAATTAGGACAGAATGCACTGGAGTAACCTGAAAGTCATGTCCTACTTTTCCATCAGTAATGTCTCTATCCTGCAGGCCGAGATTCCTTCAGTAGGCTATCTACACCCCTGATCTTTAGTGAAAGCCATCATGATGTAATGACACACAACCTTGATAACATTGCATTACCTAATGACAATGACTCACACTTCTGTGTACTGACTTCTCTTTGATCAGTTTACCTTGAAAGGCTTAATGTACAGGCTGTTCTTCAGAGTGAACTTCAGAAAAAGGGTTGCTATGCATTTATTTTTGTAAGATTTAGGAATAAAACGTTAAATTGTCAGGTAGAAATTAATGGTTGTGCATTCCTAAGTTTTCTTTCGTTCCATCCTTTTCTTTTGTTTTCACTTCTTTTTCTTTTTCTTTTCTAGGCGATTTTACATTTAGAGTGGTTTAACATTGTGCTGTATTCAAGAGAAAATATGACACCACCACCATTATCTAGCAATAAACGCTTGGATTAGGGCTACACATCATCTGCAAAGCATCAGTAGGCTATGCTCATAACAACTTATCTACCTAGAAGTGGAAACTTTGATTGAGAAGGAATCAACTGGGGCAAGTTTGTCCAAATAATCAAGGCTACCCCTCCTACTTTTCACATTCATCTTCACTCTTCTCTTTCAAAGGGCAGCATCTATGCAGTTCAAACTCTTATCTCACATTATTCTTCCTCTTGTCTACCTGTCTAGTTTTTTTTCTTATTCACCTTTTCTCTCTTTTAATCTCTATTTCCCCTCATTTCCTTTCTTAAAAAAATGTCCATATTCTATCTATCTGTCTGTCTATTTCTTCTTTATCTCAAGACTGCAATGCCAGATACAAACCCTAAATAGCAGCATATTACAATGTGTCAGCTTTATATGTGTAGGCTACACAGTGAGCATCAAAAAGACAAACAGGCCGCCACGCAGCGCCCCACCCCCATCGGAGATGCTGCTGTTTTCATTGGCTATTCGCTGAGAAACTAAAACCATCCGTGCAACGTACAGAGGACTTCGATGATCTCACTCCGACCGGCTGGACCCCTTCTCCCTCATTGAAGTTTTTATGTGGAGCAGAATTGGCTAAAAACAAAATACGTCTAAGTAAGTAAACTCATTTATATTATCACACGTAAAAGAATGGAGGAAGTAACAAAGATATCACAGTGGGTTAACACGGAAACAAATAATGGAGGAGATAGGGGGCGCTGACCGTCAGTGATTAAAAGATGGCTATCATTAGCTGGCTAGCTACCTATGTTGGCGAAAGGAAAAGTTAGCCAGCAAGCTAGTTAGCAAGCTAAAAGGAAGTTCCATAATGCTAGGACAGAAGCTAACCGTAACCTATCTGGCCTTGCTTGCTAAGAGCTATGCCGTATGGACGTTCACGAAGAAAACTAAAATAAGGGGTTATGGAACAACTCTCCGTTAATTTCAATGTGACATATAACGTTTTTAAGACCCCGTCTTCAGTGAACGGGTTGAATTTTGACGGTGGCACTGCTTCCTATTCCGATGTTCGATTGCTAACAGCTAAAATTGGCTACCTACCTAGCAAGCTAACTAATGTTAGCGAATTGTCTCAAAATGGCTTCCTTGATTGTGTAGCGAGCTTTTGTGAATGAATGTGTGAGAGCCCATATCTCTCATAACCGTATACACTTACGAATTTTAAGTAATGGGAATTTCATTTCATGACATTAATTGTACTATTCCAGCGATCTAAAATTTCAGCGTATCAAACTAGATGTCATTTGGTTTCTGCTATCTGTCACGTACTGTTAACGTCACCCAACTCCCCCACATCTGAACGGGAAACAGCGAGTTCACCTGTCGTTTAACGCTGGCTAACGTTATCCCAGCCACCATGTACGAGTGGTAAACAAATCAGAATTCCATCTGATTGTTTTAACAAATCGCTACTCCGCATTTAAGTGCATCTCTTTCTACTTTAGTTGGCATATTCAGTATGGTTTTGTTTAAAGCCATTCTAGTAGTGGTCAAACTGAGTCATACCCGGCCATACCATGACCGCTCACATTCCCCATCAGAGATATATTGTACACTGTGTGTAACTAGGCACCCTCCCACCTGATGGCATTCGTTTCTGTCCTTTACCATTAACCTCGGTGGCAATTATTTTTCATATGAATGTCCTCTGCTGTTCATTCTATTTCAGTGAATCCTACCAAGTAGTCCACTCCTATGAAAAGCTTGGAAATTAATGTGGTAAGAAAAAATGAGAAAAGAGATAGAAATTGTCTCACGCAGGCAATGTTATCCTACAAATGATGGTGTATGTTGTTCATACATAATAGTGTGTTAGGACTCTATGTGAGCCTAAAGGCAGTAGCTGTAGTAGCTATAGATTCAGTAGATTGTCAGAAAACTACATGCTGCTTTAATAGTTGGTGATGTTTCAGAAAGAGTAACAGTAATTTGTTCTGCAACAGGTAGTAAGCACATGGCAGATGTATCAAATATGTGTGTGTATGGTTACGGTAGGCTATTTGCTATAAGTAGAGTTCATCTCATGTTACAATGTTGATGCTGTCACAGTAAACATATTCTTTCTTTTTTACCTGTTATTTGATTGATCAATAGGATGTTTAGGATATTTTTGTAGGGTGTAGGCATGCTCATCTGTGATTTTTGTGAGGCTTGTGTATGATTTATGTTGCAGATTGTTGGACTTCAAAATGACCTCCTTCAAAAAGGAGTTTTTAACGTGATTAGGCTATGAGCCCATCCTTAAGCTGTAATAAGCATGACATTAACACTGCACTTAGGCTTGTATCAACACTGATTTTTCTTCTCATAGGTTTATCTTTTAATTGGAAATGTCACACAAGGTGTGTGTCTTTGTGTGTGTGTCAGAGAGATATTGTGATGTAGTGGGAACACTAATAAAAAGCATATCTTCTGTTTTAGATCCCAAATAAATCCCAAATAAGACACCATACTGTGACTCAGTTTTCAATCTATCATCTTTTTTCCTGGATATTGGTGCATGGGCTCCCTTCTTTGCTCTTACAGGTGTACTGTCATCATGGTTGTGAAGTGATGTGTAGATTGCGCAATCTATATTTTCTCCACAATAATACTGTAACTGCTTCATTATCAGGTACCACCTCCGTGAACTTCAGGGAACACACAGAACATGTGCTTGGGAAAGTCACCTTGGTTCTAAAATGTTCTAAAATGTTGTTATGCACTACTCATGTTCTCAGGAAACTTATTGTAGACAGTACGCATTTCCCCAGGTTAATTCCAGCAGTGTTGGTTTATACTTCTGACCCTGTATGTTACTTTGTATCTTTGATGCACAGATACATGAGAAGACATTTCAGTGGATCAGCCCCAAGTCGTGATGTCATTTAACAGCATAAACGCCACAAACTTGGTTTTGAGGGTAGCAGCAAGAATACACAGCGTTACCCATTGTGTAACACTACTGAAGATTGTTGTCCTCACCTAATGCCTTTTACCACATCTGTGTCATATTTGGTATCAGGTTGGCCCACAGTAGTGTAGGTTTTGTTTGCTAAAATGTGATGCCCAGAAATGTATGGAATTGTGTGGATATTATTGCAGTGTAAAGACGAGTGATGTTTCTGTAGGGGAGGGGTGGGGGACATTGTCTAATGTGCCTTTGCTGGTCTCCTTATTTGTTTGTGTGTGTGTGTGTGGTGTGAGTGAGTGAGTGAGTGAGTGTTCATGTATGTGCATTTGTGTCTCATCCTGGTTAGCTACTGGGCAGATGGTGAAGCATGCTGCAGCTGTTGCACTGGTGGGACGGGGCCTGGGTTTGGGTAGGGATGCGGGTTCGGGCGGGTGCGTTAAAGAAACCGTGTGTGGTTGTTCCCTTCAGCAGGGCAGCCCAGAATGGGCGGGGAGAGGGCGGGCCTTAGGCTGCCTGACGCTCGTACTAAAGTACGGGGGCATGGCAGATGGAGCGCGGGAGAGAGAGCCGCCGTGCTCTGGCCTGTGCCTCGCCTCAGGAAAGGTAGAGCACTGCTGCCTCGTAGACGACAAAAACCCAAAACTAACGGCAAGACCCAAAACAAAATACTAGTCACAGTTTCACTTCTACTTTTATGCATACTTCTTTGCATACTTTGAAGTTGTTTAAAACAAATTTGTTGCAGTGTTAAGATGTAAATCATAAATTCGTAGTGCATAGCTCTTTTACTTAATTTTTCAGTAATATGTATTGTGTGATGTGGCCAGTGGACTGACTGAACTCCTGTACTTTTCCCTCCCTACCAGCACACCTCAGGAGCACAGCATGTTTCAGAAAGGCACAAAGCGAAAGTTTGCGGACGCGGGCAGTGAAGAGGAGGAAGAGGAAGAGGCGGCGTTGAGGAGCGCAGGCGTGGGGCCGCTGCCAGGCGAGGACCCGGTGAGCCTGCGCATGCTGTCGTCATACAGCCTGCAGCGGCAGACACTGCTCAACATGTCCCTGGTGAAGTTGCAGCTGTGCCACATGTTGGTGGAGCCCAACCTGTGCCGCTCCGTCCTCATCGCCAACACCGTCCGACACATCCAGGAGGAGATGACCTATGACCTTACCTGGCAGGTGGGAGGCAAGCAAACCTCTATCAGTGCCATGGCATTTACATTTACATTCAGTAATTTGTGAAACATCTTTATCCATAGCAACTTTAAAGTGAGGTAGAACGGAAGAAAATAGCAGATCGAGCAAAAATCCTTGAAAGCAAAGTGTTGAAGTGTGATGATTTAAATGTCAGATAGCAAAGAGAGGGTTTTTTGGTGCTAGAAATATCTAGACTGTTAGTCAATGGCTCCTCTCTAAGGTGCCTTATATGATTTTTGAAATGTACAGCGCTGCTTGCAGTAACTGGTGATGTATGGTAGCTCGATCTGTAGTGAATATTAAATGCAACAATATTACTACTGATAGATTATCTGAAAGCATATCACCAAGTTAAGTTTTGAAAACCACATACAATTAGCAGCTTGATATGCACTTTTTGTTTGCATAAATGTTAAAGTCAGGTCTGCTTGTGCATGTTGTTTTCTAAAAGTGTAATACCGGCTAATTTGTAGGTCACTTCAGAATGCTGAAAAGGGCAAATTAAATATGTTCCAATATCCAGTTCCCCTTGACAGCAAAGTATTGACTTAATGTCTTATTACCAGTGCCAAATGCCTTATTACCAGTGGATAGATGATTTTCAAATTCATATACAAAAATGAAAGTTGTGTATAAGTGTAACACTGTAACGTAGCAATCCTTTGACGACCCCTAGTCAGACGCGATCACCGTTGTTCCAGTGCATAATGTTAGCCGGTCATCTTAAAAGAATGTGTTTCTAACTTTGTTTCCTCTTATTATGTCCTTTTAAAATGATGTAATAGAGTTTCTAAGTGTTTCTACCATCGCAAGTTTTGTTCGCTTTGCCAAGTCTAAATAAAACAATAAGAAATGAGAGTTGTTGCGCTTTCAAAAAACAAAAAGTCTAAAAGAAGTATTTGGTTTGATGACACTAGCAACTCTGGACCGGCTAATCTCTAACTAGCTACTTGTTCATCATGTCTAGCATACATTATGCTTCATAACTGAAATAGAACAGTGGACTTAACTGTGTGTTGCGTGGATAACTTTCAGTGGGCCATATAGAGGCAAGATAATGTATTATTATATGACCATTTAGTAGTAGGATAAACCTCTTGAGATGAACCATCTCGTTTTCAAGGGGGTCCTTAACACAGATGTACAGAAAATACAGCACATAAAACAATTACGCACAAATACACTCACATACACAGACAAAATCTCTCCCAACCCTAGCCACTCTCACAGCCGTTGGCCAAAGTACGTACAGTCAAGGCACACATACAAAGCTATTATCTATTAATCTATTATTATTACATATGTATTATAATAAATGAGCTATTATTATTAATTATCATTAGCTGCGTTTGCTAAGCTACTGGTGAAGTGTGCGTAGTAAACTGGTTACAAAGTTTGCGGAACACTTGTACCAGGGTTATTTTATTGCTAGGCTCATAGACGTCTGTGGCTGTAGTTTCCCAAAATACAACAACACTGAAATATCTCCAGAACGCCGTCACTGCCTTCTGCCATGTGCTCACCAACAAAGCAAATCCATGTTGCCTGCATGCCTGTGTCTGGGAAACTGTTGCTAACTTTGGTTGATGCTGGTCAGTATTTAATGATTCAAATTGTGGTTTCAATCAACCATGGTTTTAATGATAATTCAAATTTGAAACGTTGACACTAGCCGTTAGGAATTTTACTGTGGTTTGCCGTGAAACCGGTAACGGTTTCATCCGTAGTGCGCACAGATTCCATCTATGATTACAAGCGGTTATCTGTCTAAGGCCACATGTTGACCTGCCATTGTGGTGACCCCTGTATAACCTTCCTTCTCCCACACGTGTTCTTACGTTCTTACAGGTAGGGGCAGCAGCTGATGCCCTAAGCCATGCCCACACCCAGGCCGAGTGCCTTGCAACCTCTGACCTCCTCTGTCGCTCCGCCCTCACGGAAGAGGAGCCAGAGCAGCAGCCGGCCACCCCCTTCAATGCAGTCGGCTACAGCGAGGAGGATGAGGACGGGGAGGAAGAGGATGTTGTGGTGGATGAAGACGGGGACGTGCCGCTCTCCTCCGTGGCCTCGCCAGCGCCCTTCCTGCCAGGCAAGCTGGGCATGAGCTTGGGGGTGGGGATGGGCCTGGGGCCGCGCTGGCAGGGGGAGCCGATGTGCGACCCCGAGGAGATGGATGGCGCTGACGAGTTCGGCAAAGGCAGCGGAGATGGCTCTGCCGATGACGAGGATGAGGATGAGGACGTTGCAGAGTACGACAGGACAGAGGCTGAGGAGGAGGATGGCGACAGGCTGGCCAAGACTACAGAGCAGATCTTCAGCCCGCTGTTCGAGACAAACAGACCCACGCCAGTCCCCGAGGCTGCACTGGAGGAGCTGTTTTCGGATGTGGAGGCATCCTATTATGACCTGGACTCCATGCTTACAGGGATGCAGGGGGCTGGTGCTGGTGGGGGCGGTGTTTGTGGTGGGGGCGGAGGCGGATCTGGAGGTAGTGTTCCCAGGACGGGCCCCTACGAGTTGCTGGAGAGCCTGAGCTCCAGCCACACCCAAACCCACAGCCAGCCGCCCCTCAACCCCTCCACTGGCTGCAGGCCGGACCTCAGCGAACTGGACCACATCATGGAGATCATCGTTGGGTCATAGACAAGCACTGCCATCCGATCAAGGCTGGGTAGTTTTATAAGTGAATGAATGCGTGTGTGTGTGTCTGGGTGGGTTGTATGAGTGGGCAAATGAGATGCACCATATTTCTACTTTTCTTTTCCTTTTATACAAACTGAGATTAAGTACGTATGCTCTATTTTTCATATCCTTTTGTACATGTTTCCTGTCTTCTGGTGTATGTTTGTTTTTACTTTTGTTTAGTTTATTTATTGTTTTGTAATTTATTGTTTGTGATCATCGGACAGTGAATTTACACTACACAAATTGAATCTGAAGAAAGTTGTTCATGTGGTGAACAACAAAGATTAATTAATATTAATTAATAATGTTGTTAAAGATTATTATTATTAATAATTAATATTTCTCCTTATTAAGTGACCAGTTGAATACATGTCCCATCCAGCGAGTAGATACGTTTTTGTGTTTGTTTGTTTATTTGTTTGTTTGTGTTTTTGCTTGTCCAACATCAACACGATGCAAAGCCTGTGTACTGTTACGTGTGCCCTGAGAATGACGGACACTGCCTAAATAGCAACGGGCTCCAGACCCACTGCAGCATCAGCCATTATGTGGTTGGTGATCTGTGGTAAAGTCCACTGTCGGTTTTTCAGCAGGAGTCTGGAAGGACGATTACCCTCTGCTTCAAGTATCAAGCAGTGCAATTTGTATTTTATTTAGCGAGTAGTTAGCTCCACAGACTGCTCCGCTTCAGACGGCATACAACAGTCCACCTTCTGCAGAAGGCTTTCAAAAGACTGTGCAATAGTCCTGAGTAAAGGTTTGGAGAGGCCCTACAGTGTTAGAGCAGAGCATGCCCTATAGTCTTCAGAAAACACAAGGAAACTCATTTTGGAGGTCTTGTTGGTTATAGTCCAACTACACTGCCCCAAATTCTGTTCTTTTTTTGCTATCTGATGTCAGATCCCCTGTCCCAAGTCTGGAGGCTTGTGGGTGGTAGTCAGATATCATGTCTTCATTCTATGGAGAAAGGGATGGTCTTATAACTTGGTTGCAATTAACATATAACCTTTGAAAAAAATGGCGAATTTAAAGTATTTAAATTGTTGCCTCTAAAAGCTCCTGCTAGCTTAATGCAGTTGGAAGCCATATTTTATTATTTTTGTATCGTTATTTTTTACAAAAGAATAATATTGATGTGATTCATTTTATCTGTATGTTATGTTGAAGAAGAGGTACAAAAGTTTCAGATAATTTTTAGCTCGGAGCCGTGCATGTGGTTACGCTTCCCTCAGCCTCGTTTTCTCCAGAGATTCTACATTCCATTCATTCTTTCAAGTGCTCCGCTGCGTCTGCCGTATTATTAATTTCGCAGAAATTCAACACTGTGTTTATTAAGCATTACCTCTTTCAGAAAAGTTACTTTAGCAATTATTATGTCCTGTTCTTAAAGATGACTCCAGATAACATGTTCTAATCATCGTTTCTGTGTGCCATCACTAGGAAGGAATTCTGCCACTTGTAGATCATCAGTAACTGTAACATCACACAATGATGTCAGGTCCAAACAACAAAGACAGTATGGATTTTTATATTTCTATGAAGATTGTATATTGTAGCAACTTTGTAAATATTTTTTAAAAATAAAATTTTGCATTGCTATATGTATGCGTGGGTGTCATTTTATTTGCATTTAATTTAATTTCTTCCTTAAGTGGTGTATTGTTAATTCTTAACTCCTTGGAGTCCTTTTTTACGACTATACGTTATTACGAGCTTATTATTCTACTACATTACGAATGGGTTATATGATATACACAATATAATCAAAATGATGGCCCTTAGTATTGTATTATTTATGTTAAATCCCATTTCTCATGCGACATTCTTGTGGCGTCGCGCGGTCTCTGTCACTTGTTGGAGACTTGTTCCTTCAGCCTGTTTGCACATTCGATGCCCCGTGAGTGCTGGAGGGCTGTCCACAGTAGCCTACACCTCCTTCGGTGAGTGAGAGCGGAGCTCGTGTAGGGCGGGACGGGGCAGTTCCAATCCACTAATCCACTGAGCGTGGCAAACCGGAGCTCCGCCCCCGGGAGCTGTTTTCCCGGCCCGCCGTGTATCCGACACCCCTCCCTCTCCCCCCTACCCCCAACATCACCTCGACCCGGGGCTTAACGTGGTACGTCAGCCCTGCCTGCGCTCTGTAACCGACTTGTTTGGCATCTCGGTTGACAGTGGCGAATGACTGCGCTGGGATGATCAGTGGTGCATTACTTGTTTTTTTTATGTTTTGTAAGCTCAGACAATATGTTTCTTGGTTGAGCACAGCTGACAACAACTTGAGGAATCACACTGGCTGCGGGTAGGCAAAAGGAAGAAAAAACACCATAATAAAAAAAAAAACAATCATGCGCATGGACCCGACGCACAACTATTTCAATCAACTGGCTGTTTTGGACACGGAGGGTAAGTAGCCTGGCCGTATACGATTTGCAGAGGCTGATGATATACTTGCTGTACGAGTTTTTAAGGTAATTGTACAGTTTGGATGAGGATTATATTTAGACATCAATGCGTTAGCACGTTCTTTTCCTATGTGGTAGCCTGCGCAGTGGGACAGGGCCCACTGAATAAAATAATTAGTTTGACTGAAATCGAGAGTGTCTTGTGATCAATTAATTAATCGTTCTCTTGACGTGCTCTCAGCTTTTGTTTTTGTTTCTGTCAAGTGCATGAGCGATGTCGACCAACAGCCTCTACTGGCGTCAGGAATGCGACCCTACACTTGCCTGTGACATTCACTAGCCTAATGGAAGTTGCCTCAGACAGAAAAACTCTGGTTTTGAATCAAACCCGCGACTCAACAAGCCTACATTAACATGAGCTCAGTCCTGAATTGCCTACACGGGTTACCTAATTCCTAAACTAAATAAAAAAATTAAAAAACAACTAAAAGCTAGCCTACTACTGACTGAGCCGCTTCAAAACAGCCTGTCCCGAAGCTCTAAAGCAGGTAGTTATCTTAAAGTGTATCGTAGCATTTATTTTCAAAAGCCGTTTTAGTGCGATCACACGGCGATTTGCGTGGGTGAGTTGAAGAAGGGCACAGCAGTAGGTTATACCACAGGAGAGGTTATAGAAGGAGGGTGAAGTCGAAGGAATTTGTGGTCAGTACCAATCAGACCTTATGAGTAAAAGACTGCATTTTTCATCAGTGTCCGGATAGCAAAAAAGACCCTTCAGCAAAAAATAACTTGAATCTAGCCAGCATCAGTGAGCAGAGAGCTCTTCCTCTCGGACGTTCTCTGTCTTCATGTCAGTTTGACCCAGGCGTTTGCCCCTCTCCCACTCTCTTTTTCTCCACTCTCTCTGTCTCTCTCATCTCGTGTAGCAGAGCGGCAGCTGCATCTCAGTCCTAGACAATCTGTACTGTTTTACATAACACTGAATTCCCCCCCCCCCCCCCTTTCGCCCACTCCGCTCGGCACACAGTTCACCCCCCTTCCCCTCCGCCTGCCGCTCGGCCCTCTCTCCACTGTGTTAGCAGACAAACTGATCGCTTGAGTCAGTCAAGTGCGAATGAAAAAGCAGAGAAAGAGGCAGCAAGCGCCCGTCTCCATGTAATAATAACCACTGCAGACAGCGCTGAAGTTAGGTCAGTAGCTATCAGTGCGCCAGCGTCTGGGAATACTTGCTTTAAAAAGCTACGTGGTCACACTGGCTAGACGAATTAAAAAATCTCCTTAAGCACGTTACTTCAAGTCCATCATGAGGGAAAGTCTTCAAGTGGATTATGAACAATGTATGGTTATCCAGCGAACAATTTCTGATGATGTAGAATTGATAGTCTGTATAGATAAGAACTATATTAAAATGGACATATGTATAGTAAAGTAATGTGTATCTGTATAGTAATGTGTCTTTTTTGTCTTGTCTCTGTCTTCCTCAGCTTCATGTTGGGTCGTGGAGTGAAACGGAAGCGGGGCATCCAGGAGGACCAGCTGGTGGGGAGCGTGGACGCTGTGGACCCCAACTCAGCCTCAGGTGTGTCCTACCTGCAGCAAAGGCAACTGGTACTCACGTTGTGTCTTGACAAGCTGCAGGGTTGCCAGATCTTCCAGGGTTGCCAGATCCGCACTGAGCCCAGCCTGCACCGCTCCGTCCTGCTGGTCAACACGCTCCGGCAGATACAGGAAGAGATGAGACAGGAAGGGGAGGAGTCAGTGGCCTTCCCCGCAGTCACTGCTACTGCTCCTCTCCATGCCACCCCCCCACTGCAGAGCCCCAGCCTCACATGTGGGGCCCAACCTGCAGTAGCTTCCAGCGCCCCACAGGACTTGTTTGATTTCAGTGGGTTAGACACAGACAGCAGCTTGCTCACCTGCCCCGGCTGCTCAGAGGAAGAGGAGGAGGACGAGCTGGAAGTCTCACTCGTCTCGTCTTCATTCACTTCGATGCCTCCGTCCCTGCTATCCCTGGATGACCCCCCCTCACCGGACGGCCGCACACGGGGCTTCCACTCCCTCCTGGGCTCGTACGAGTTGGTGAACTCGCCAGGCTACCTATCGGACCTGGCGCTGGACGACATCTTCGAGGACATTGACACGTCCATGTACGACGCATCGGACGTGTCCTCCATCCTAGCGCTGGGGTCCTCGCGGGTGGCTTCGCTCTCCTCCACAGTGGGGGGGGACGATGCAGGGCTCAAAGTGGCCACCAGTTGCCCCTCCGCAGCCCGGCAGCTGTGCTTCTCAGAGGTCAGTGACCTGGACCACATCATGGAAGTCCTGGTAGGGTCCTAACTCCCCCAGGGAAAGTAAATGGGTTGGGAAAGTAAATGGGCGGACTTTGGCGCCCAAGAAGATCATCAACAACATAGAGGGTCTTATATCACATCATGGAGGTCCAGCTTGGTCCTGCTATTTCTCTAAGGGAAACTGAAGGGGTACCACAGGGTAGCCAACATCAAGAGCAAGGAGACCTGGGACACATCTTGGAGGTGGAGGGGTCCTAATTCCCCCAGGTAAACTGTGTCAGTAGGGGGTTGGGGACTGTGGTATCCTAGATAAGCGAATGCTGGAGTGGCAAATGACCCATGACAACAGCATGTTGGAAGTGCATTGGAAGTGCAGCTCTCTGCCTGCAGTGGGGCTGTACTTCATCACTGTCGAAATCTGGTCTGATGTTGTAGAAGTTGTAGCCAGAGCTGAAGTCTTATTCAGTAGTGGCCTAAACTCAAGAGTGTGTTTGAAATGTCGGCATGCCACATTGTGGGTCAGCTGTTGCCACATGCACTTAGCACACTTAATTGCACTGAAATGCAACAAAGTATTCTTTCATGAATTGAATCCTGAGGAATGACGAGGGAGCCACATGTATGATTTGAATTGAACTCAGAGTGGAAATATCCAGCATCTAAAGTCACACCTGACCAATTACTATGTACTGTCGCTGTCTGCAGTTTAGAAGAGCATCCAGTTTGTTGAAGGATTCGTTTTTTTGATGAAAATGTTTGTATTTTTGTATAAGTATTTTTTTTGTACAAGTATATGTTGTAGCCTATGGTAACAAAGGAGTAAGATTTGAAATCAAGTCAAAATAAGTCATTCATTATCACCTACTTGAATGAAAACAAGCACAAGATGAGATGTAGGCTAATGTTTCACTGGTTTGTAAATGTCGTTCAGAAAGAGTTTGTTGTGATTTTATAGAAAAGTTATGAATTGTGTACATTAAAGAGTTTGTTATTATATATGATGACAGACCTATCCTGAAGACCGATATATTCTACCTCTTGACTTTGAGTGTCTGTATTAAATGTATGTGACTATGGTATTCTGGCTATAGGTTTTATTTATTTGTCACAGAGATGCAGAAGGACTGTCAGTTGGCAGCAGTTACTCAGCTGTTTAACTATCAGAAATATTTATGTAGCCTACTTTGTTTACTTTTCCTCTTCTATCAAACCCGTGGACACTTTCTTAAACCCCTCAGCAAAACTTATTGGGTGTCTGGGATCACCATAGCAACCTTTTATTTGCTTCAAAACAGCACTGTGCCTTCATGACGGACCCAGAAAGCAACCGACTGTATAACTGCTATCGAGGGTCTAGAGGGAGAATATGGACAATCTGAACGGTAACAGGACACTGCGAGGTACATTGCGTGAACTTTTGATGCCAATGAGTGAAAATTCCTTCCTTCTTCTGGCCAAGTCGGGCCTAACGTACACTGACACCCTGTCAGCATTCTTACTTACCGTGGATGAGGGAGGGCGGAGGAGAGGAGGAAGGGAGAGGGATATATCTGAACAGAGTAAGAGAAAAAGAGAGGTGTGGGGGAGGGGATGTTTTAGCGGAGTGGTAATGTGACCCCTGTCACATGGGAAGTACTAGATTGTTCAATAGCACACTCTCTCTCTGTTTCTCTCTGCAGAGTCTCATCTGTAGAAGCAAATGCCTCTGCCTTTCTACTTTTATCTTACTGACAGAAATGTTCCTGAATATTTTTACACGGTTTCATAACAAGCTGTATATATATATAGGTCCTGTGAATCATGGGGAGAAGTAGGCCTACACCGACATCTTGACCAGTTTGTATACAACACTTAATTTATTGTATTCTGAACACAAGAAGATTTCTGAATTAGATGTAGGTCTACAGTTGTAGCCTACATGTTAATTGACATTTTATGCTGGCTGTAGTCTGTATGAAATCGTTTAAAAAGCCTTTCATGTGTACATTTGTATTGCCTAGAACAGTTGAGCAGTGAAGGTAAAAGCAACTTTGATTTGTTCTCATTCTCATTTTCTTAACTCTTTTTTCCAAACCACGTCTCAGTACTAAGGATGTTTCCATTTATTGACCTACATAGATGGCAGTCAATGACTGTAGCCACTTCCTCTTTGCATAATGTCATATTTCCTGTTTGCAGGAGCCTTTTCTCTAAGATGAACACATTTTTGCCCCTCTGTCCCACATGGTGTGTAAATAAGTGTTCTTTGTACGATCTATGCAATATACCTGTACCGTTTGTAGTATCAGGTTATTAAAAAGTAACCCGTGTTTGTTGTATTTTCTGTGATTTACACTTGAATCCTTTTAAAGGACAGAAAAATGTAGAGAAGATGTAACACCATACCAAGGAGTGATTCAGACAGGTTTGGTGTGTCATGTGTAGCTTACCAATTGCCAACTCTGACTGGCTTCAAGTTATTACTGGTTTGCCTTCTAAACCACGGATAAGCTAAATGAAAATGATCCAGATAACTACAAAAAATTCTCAGTGGATAAACGATCCTCTAATCATAAGAAGATATGTTTTTATTAAACATTACTGAAAGAATGTTTGTATCAGTGTTAATATTAAGGTTTTTGAGCCGTAGCAGCCAGTTAGCCTACTGTGTCCTTCAACTGACGGTGAGACACTCCACACATGAAAACAGCTGATACTGGAGCACATCTGGCCAGTATATAGAGTCGTTCAGGTCCAGATCAGTCCAGCCAGCCTGCAGCCTGGGTAAAACGACTGCAGCTGGGGTTCTTGTTGACGAAAATCACGTCTAGGGAATCTGTCATTCTGCGCCCCCCAGTGGTGTAACAGAGCAGGTGAGCGGTGGGTATGAGAGTTGCATCACCCACTCAGGAGGCCTGTGTTTTTTCCCAAATGTAATCTGATACACGCTGGACACGGGCACACAGTGACTGCCTCTAAGACATGGCTGTGTTTAGGTAAATTCCTTCATCTCACAAACCTACTGAAGCAAATACTTAAAATCTTTCACTTAAATGTACCAACAAAGCATATTCACAGTGCAATTCGTTATAAGAAATATTTATTTTTTTAATAAATACATTAACATATCTTACAAATAACATTCTCATCTTAAAATCACAAAAGTGTCTTAAACAATCAGATTCATTTCATTTTCACTCACACTAAGGCACTCTAGTGTACATGTTCTCTTGCTATCAAATCACACAGGACTTCAAAGCTATCCAAAGGTTATTAAAAAAATGTAACGCAAAGATTATAAATAACTCACATTCACACATAGCTATGCATTTAGTTCATGCTTGTGATAGTCATTGCCATTTAACACGGTGCCCAGTGAAAAGTTCTGTGCCCAGTGAAAAGTTCCCTTTGGGGATAAATAAAGTACTTTATCTATGTATCTAGGTTCAGACATGGAGAATCACAAGTCCTTATGCCTCTGTGTACTGCAAAAATAAAAAGCCTTGGGTAGAAACCTTCATTCAGGTCAGGGAAGTAAAAACAGTCTAGCATTTGAGTGCAGTCCTCTCCCTGACGATCTACCCTCCTGATTACAAGATGATAAATTGGATTCAGTTTATTTGAGCCCAACTGAGACAGACATCATTTAGCTGCTCTGGCCCCACATTTCTATTACAAACACAGGTGTTGAAACGCCAGAGTGTGTAGGTGTCCAGCAGTAAGGTTGCCCGATTAGGCACACACTGAGACTGGATCTCAATGTAAACTCAATGTCAGTATTCGTCATAAAATATCCAATTCACAGCTGGATGCAACAGCTGAAGAGAAAAGTCCCCTTGAGTTTGTAATGGAATTTTTAAAGAGTTAATTGTGCAGATGCAAATTGTACATGCAAAGTTTTCAAGTTTTTCCTTTGTTACCACACAGTTTTGATATTGTATTCTGCACTGGAACACTCCATGGATGAGAGATAAGGTGGTCAGCATGGCACAGGTGATTCTCCTCCCTTCTCCTCTCTGTCTGGGTCTAAACTTCTCCCTTCAAGTTTTGGAAAACAAGCTATGTCCTTGAGCAACTCTGCTACCCAGGTGCTGTCTTATACCGACAGGCCTTACAGCCCAATAGTAACTTTCCATTGAAAAATCTGTCGTGTTTTCACTGAATAATATAAAAGTTGTGTGTGTTGTCTATTCTTGGACTCACTGACTGACTGTCTCCACTTGCAAGTTGGTCAAAAATGTTTAAACTTTTACTGTGTGTGTTCGAGTTTATCTAAATAAAAAAAAAAAAAAGAGAGATTTCTACCACAACTGTGATCTGAATTGGACTGGTATGATCAGATGTGGATGACAAGTGTAAATGATGGCTAAAACCGATCCAGGGGTGCGTTTCCCGAAAGCGTTGGTGATCAACTGCCATTGTTAAATTATAGAGAGACTATCATTTTGAACACCCTCTCTCTCTGTTAGTGAACACGGTGGTTGCTCAATGACGCATTTGGGAAATGCACTCCTGAATGAGTTTTCAGTCCAGCTAGATTTTCAGGGCAAAGGACTGGCCCCACTCCTGTCTTTGGTTACCAAAAGAATGTGTAGGTGAATGGGTACATACTGTATTTGAATGTGTGTTTCTGTGTTCTGTGTATACGAGTATGCACCAATGAGGTCCGGTAAGGCAGGTAGGTAAACAAGAATATGACTATTGCTTGGGTTTCCATAAGAAACCCAAAATGGTTTGTATCCCTATGCCAGTAGCCTCTGCCATGTGAGCGCATGGCACCAACCACAGGTCTCTGAGCAGAAGGCCTTATGTTGGGGTCTTCGCTGGGCGTTTCACCATGCTAATATACACACCTGTCGCATAGAAGGCCTTTGTCATGTCGGTGTATATGCCTGTGTGGGTCTCACTGCAGGAGGCCTTTGCCATGTTTGTGGGCCTGTAACTGGATGTTGCACTGCCTAAGCCACCGCAGGGACACCTGGTACAGGAAGGGTGGGGATCCATGGCAACAGGATGGAGCCAGTAGCTACAGGTAAAATAAACAAGAAGAGGAAGGAAGGACAGAAGAGAGATATAATGAAAAAGAGAAAGAGAGAGACATGGAGAAATTAAGGGAAAGAAGAAAGTGAGAAAACAAAAAGAGAGAGAGATGAAGAGGAAGACACACACAGAGGTCAGAGGACACACTTTCTCCATAAAAGACAGACAGACTCATTCTGAGGCTGAATTTAAAAATCACAACATGAACCTGATCAGCAATACACATCCAGAGAATTCAGTGTTTCCTTTGAGCACATCAAGAACATGCAGGACTGACATAAAGCACACTACGGCTCGGCACTGACTCTAACGCTTTGATATGCTCTCCCTTTCCACTGGCAGGTCTGATTAGACAAGGCCCCCGCCTTTAGAGCAGGGCTGGGACGCACGCTTCTCCTGCCTACTCTCCCTCTTCTCTGTGAAACATGAGACTCTGCCATTAATAATGCACCAGGCCTAATGCACGGCTCTTATCGGCGGCTGGAGCAGAGCAGAGCAGAGCAGAGCAGAGCAGAGCGTTGGCTGGAGTCTGTGCAGCGACATCACGTGCTGAACAATGATAGCCAGTGATACATCCAACAGTGATACCCACCGGGCAAGTATACACAGCTTACAATACATGTATCTGCGTAGACTATTACCTTTGATCTGAAGAGACAGGTGAACTCCCCCCTTCACATAAAAAAACACACACACACACACACACACACACACACACACACACACACACAATTACCTTAGTCTGTATGAGTGTAGCCGGAGGGTCTTCAGTTTTCTCTAACTCCATGTCAGGGAGAGTCATGTCCTGTAAGTTTGAGGCAGAAGAGAAGAGTTGAGCCATCACCCCCTGGTTTCCTTCCTTCTCCCTTTCTCTCTCACCACATTAATAGACATCCTTCATGTAGACATTCTCTACTGATATACTATGTCTCTTATGTTGGGCTTTAATTATTCGTGGTGACCTTCCGTGATAACTAATTTGTGTTGTGTGAGTGTAAGGGGCTGGTTGAAGGGTGTGTGCAGCATGGAGAGCATGTGGTGTGTTTGCACGTGCACTGGGTGTGCGCCTTGGTTACTTGTGTTGTGTGTGTGTGTGTATTTGTGAGATATAGGGTTTACCAATGTGGTGTCTGTGCCGCCTATACATTGAGGTAAATGCAGGTTTATTTTTGCAGCTTTGGTTGCAGCATCGACCAGGTTTCCTCTTGGTGGTCTCGGCGTCTGCTGTGTGTGTATGGGTGTGCTGGGGTCGAGTGAGAGCGTGAGCTAAGCTGGGTTTAACTGCTGCATAGCATGTGGGGGTGGGGTTTAGAGGCAAACTGGGATTATCTGTGTGTTTGGGGAGTGTGTATGCAGCTGGGACAGAAAGTATAAAATTAGCTTATCAGTGCTGTGTTCATGGTGTGTGTGTGTGTGTGTGTGCATACTGCGTGTGCACTGTGCTAACCTGTATTGTGTGTGTGTGTGTGTGTGTTTGGAGTGTTCTACATACACATGCAATGTGAGTGTGTTTGTGTGTGTGTGTGCGTGTTTGTCTGTGGCGTGGGTTGAAAACGTACCTCTGTGTTGTGTGTCTTTGGGTCCACCAGAGGTAATGTGTTGATGAGCTGGGAGATGGAGTGTACGCAGGGCTTGGGTCCCGACAACCTCACTGAGCTTCCCTCACATAGCAGACGACCACACACACTTACTGCCCCACTGTGGAGGAGAGGGAGCACAGAGAGAGTGATTAGTTCAAATCTGGAAAACCCCAGAAAAGCCCCTAGAACTGTGACTGTGGACGCTTCTGTGTCAGGCCCACACTGACAGCTCATTTAACTGGCCCCTCCCCTTCAACACTCCAGTTCAAATGGAGCAAATGTCACCACACATGGGGGGGGGGGGGGCAGTTTCTTTTACAATCACTCGGCCTCCTTAAAGACACCCGTGCACAACCCTTCCCCATACACACCTCCCTATAACACACACACATGGAAGAGAAACACGACGAGGAGGGTCAACACACGTTTAAGCCAAATGGTGAAAAGGAGGCATGTGTCATTGTTATCACGGCTTCCTTTTGCCCCTTTTTCTCTCTACCTTGTGCACGGATGTGCGCACGTCCACACACACACACATCACAGACATCACAGAGATAATGATTGGGTATGCACACGCTCATACACATACACAGACTTACATACACACACAGACACACACATAGTTACTCTAGAGCATGGCATAAAATCAGAAGTCAGTTGAGGCGAACACAGGGTTGACCCACATCCAGAGAGGGTTGTTTATTGGCAGCAGTACAAAACAAGAAAAAGACAGACAGAGAATGAGGAGAAGGAGAGAGCAAGAGAGAGACAGAGGGTGAAAGAAAGAGAGAGAGGTTTAACACTCCTTTATTAAACCATTGACTTCCTTCTTTCATCGCACAATTACACCACTAACACATCAAATATTACAACCTCCAACCAACAAGCTTTACACCATCGCATACTTTGGAAAGAGACAGAGAGAGCAAATGAGAGAGAGAGAGAAAGAAAGAGAGAGCAAGTGAGTGAGAGAGAGAGAGCAAGTGAGAGAGAAAGAGAGAGAGAAGACTGGGTTTGGGCTCAAGCTTATCAGATGCTAACTTATGTCAGGAACAGCAATCATGTTCCCCCTCTTCAACCGAGCAAGCTCAACAACACACATCGCTCACCTCCAGAAACACACAGCAGACCTCAACTGATCCATACAGACATGTGACGTGCTGCAAAGTAGGGTCATAAAAAGCTTTCTACAATAAGACACTGCAATCTTATTTTTGTTTCATGTCGAACAAAAACAGCACTGGTCACAAAATATTTCCCATTTGTAGTTCACAAATTCTGACACTGTTGTCTGTGGGTATTCACTATGAAGTAAGGCTGCCATTGATAGGAGATTAGGTGTTAAGTATTATATGGTGTGTGCATACCTGCTAAGGTCTCCTGGCTGTGGCTGTGTGTGCGAGGGGCTCCTAAGCAGCTCTGACAGGGTTGGTGTGTCAAGGTCGACAGGCTCGCTGGGCAGGACCTCAGGCGGGAAGCACTCACGGAAAACTCCCCACACATTCAGAGCATCGCCGCTCGGCACAGACGTAGTAGACTGCAGAAAACAAGAACTGGTCATCAGTAGGATAACACATATACAACAATAACCATAAAGAAATGTTACCAGACCAGATTAAGCCATAAACCTGGTGTATTGTGATGACTGTGCCCGTTAAGCCAAGCGCTATACAGAGGCGAGGACTACGCACCTTTGAGGAGTGTTCCAATGGTTCTGTGCTCTGAGCATGAACAGGTGAAGTAGGTCTATCTCCTTCATGAAAATCACTCCAGTCGCCAAGGCAACCATCTGATGAGGTGGCGCTCGACCAGTCCTCAAAATCTCCCAACTGCTCAGTGGTTATACTATGTAATTGGTCCACAGCCATTATAGGTGTTTTCTACAAAGATACAAAAAGATATCATTTGATACATGCCATCATCATAGTGTCATAACAAATCCATTATTTAAAGAGAGCCACTGAGCCGAGCTTACCTAGTGAACAACTACGAGCTGCTCTTTCTGCTTTGAATGTGTTGCTGTCTTGGTTTCTTGTTCGAGTTTCTGACCCAAAAACCAACAGGGAGTGCTCATTGTCTTCAGGGTATGAATTTGGAGCACTTCCTTCCTTTTACGAAGCAGGGAACTCCAGCATCCTCTTTATTGTTGTTGTCTGTTAAGCTGTTCTCGACGCTCTGAGAGCAGACTTTGCACACCTAGGAGATAAAGAAAGGAGATTACTTTAAGGAAAATCTCTGGTAGAAGCAGCGGCATGTAAATCTGCAATCTGGCTACGTGAAAATGAGCAAAACGGCGCTTGAATATGTTTTGAAAGGTTCTTACAGGAAATACACAATATCATAACTAACATAGACGTCATCATATATGTAGAGCCTATGACAAGCTAGCTTCGATAAAACAGAGAACAGGGAATCACTTCTAACTGTATGTAAAACACAACTCCACTCAGACATTTAAGACCATAATAGCACGATGTCTACATCCATGTAAAAGTATTTTATATAGTCCGCATAACTTTATAGGAGTTAAACTTCACTATACTGTACCTTAAACCGGCTCGACCCAGGTGTGTTCAGAGAAATCAAATCGATCCAATACATTAGCTCGCTTCCGCCCTGGGTGTGTAGTGCCCGCCCCCTGAACGTGCCCAGTGACGCACGCGAGCAGCAGGAATGTCGACTTGTCACCTGCCTGTCAGGTATGCAGTGTCTTGCCTCGGTTTAACGTTTACAGCTGTATGCTTGGCAAAGCACTCTTTAAGAAACTGAAACTACCGGTATTGTGACCAAACTTTTAATATGGCATTTTCGGACAGTGCGCATGCTTATGACATTCCAATGAACAGAGGGTCTTCCTGGGCGTGCCAGAAGCAGATATTGCATAATAGAGCCTGGAGCCATACTGCACTGAAGAGAGGACTGTAACAAATTGTTTCAAATACAGAACAGGAAGGCCTCTGATCAAATCAAGTGCATGTTAAGGTCCATGAAACATTTCCTTTCTTCCCAACACTGATAACTTGGAGGCCATGTGAACAACACAACCATTGAATTGTAACAAATTATTGCCTCAGATATTCAGTATATCATTTAAGGAACATCCTGTGTTTGATGAAGGACAAAACAGAAACCAGAATAAAATTCATAATCCCTTTATTCATTTCATTACAGACAGAGGTCCCCAGCACAGGCGGCAATGAAACATTTTCCTGATAGTCTCAGACACAAGACTCTTAGAAGCAGTGAGGACACGTTCCTACTGATACCAAAACATATTGCATTGTGGTTAACTCCTCTAAGGACAGGAACTACATAAGAAAGTGCGTCCCTCCCCAAGACAGCGGTCCAGCTTTGACGCCTGGAACAGTCCTGAGGTTATTAGGAGAGAGGGACAGGAGAATGAGAAAGAAGGGTGGAGAGCTCCCGCCCCCCCCCCAAAAAAGAAATAAGCATTGTTGGGATGCAGTGGAGTTTTAGAATGAGGGCAGTTAGGCTTAAGAACTGGGTAAAGGTTACTTTGTGTCCCCCCCCCCCCCCACACACACACACCCCTCACCATCCCTGGCCACGGGGGGAGGGGAGGAGTGATCCTGGGGAGGGACCAATGAGTTTAGTGCTACGTAGTGCTTCTGTCCCGTCTCCCTGGGGCCTCTCAGTAGCTGCGGCCAAACAGCGTGTAATACTGGGCCGGCTCCTTTCCGCTCACACACATCTGGCCGGGCTGCAGCGTCTTCAGGGGCTGGAAGGGGATGCAAAGGCTCTTGGCGCCCATGGAGGGGGCCCCGGGCTCCAGGTCCTGATCCCTGCGGGGTGGGGGGTGGCATGGTGAGGTTTGTGACAGACACCCTGAGTGAACCTCTCCTGCTATCCAGGTTAGTACAGGTACAGATTGAGTGGTTTGACACAGCCCTAGTTCAGCCAACACTGATTTAAAGCACTTTTTAAGATAAAACGAACAACTGTGCGTGTCGTACCTTTGTAACAACCCAATGCACTGCAACTACAAGTGGCTTTCGGATAAATGATTAATTATAAATCTAAGTGCAAACATGATGCGTCTCAGTGAAGTGTTGCCGGTGGCACTAAGTGCTGTGATAAGGAATCTAAACATCCAGCATTTTCCACTGCAGACTTTGCACATCACAGGTTTTATATGACATGATATTATTACACCCTCATTGACAGCCAGTAGGAGAAATAAAGATGCTGTTTTCACTGATAAGTTTACTTACTTGGCAGTGATCTTCTTGATCCAGTCCTCACACTCAATTCCTCCACAGAATGGAATCTGGACAATCTAAAGAAGTCAGATGTGTAAGTGGTCACTTTGCAATCATAAAGTCTTAACAGAAAACATAAGACTTGTTAACTGTTAACTCCCTATACCTTGTGATGCTGTGAAGTTGTGACGATCAAGGAATGCAAATTAGTTTCTCAATACGAGAATGAGAGGAATAAATTGTCTATTTCAGGATTCCAGACCCCCCACCCCCCTTTTTGTCCGCTCCTTCTCCCCCCGGTTACTCACCCTGCCCTGTTCCAGGTCCTTCTGGAACTGGTCCATGGTGTCTGCAACTACCATGTGCTTCTTCAGGTCTTCAGAAGCTCTAAGGCGCGCACACACACACACACACACACACAGTCAAAATCAGTATCACCAACACACACGTTAAATTCTGGCAGCAAACTGTATTACATTAATTCAACTGAACTGTTTTACATGTGTTCAATTAGCTCAGTGTGAATAATTGTGTGAACATAGAAGGTGGGTGACGGGTCTATATAAACATCTTCTCCAGTACCAGTTAGGCTGAGGTGTGAGCGCATGGTTTTTTTTGTGTAAAGTGAATATGTATCAGTACATACACTGGGTGTGTGTGTGTGTGTAACATACTCTGTGTGTGTGTGTGTGTGTGTGTGTGTAACATACACTCTGTGTGTGTGTGTGTGTGTGTGTGTAACATACACTCTGTGTGTGTGTGTGTGTGTGTGTGTGTGTGTAAAACATACACAGTGTGTGCTCATGTCTGTGTGTCTGCGTGTGTGTGTGTGTGTGTGTGTGTGTGTAAAACATACACAGTGTGTGCTCATGTCTGTGTGTCTGTGTGTGTGTGTGTGTAAAACATACACAGTGTGTGCTCATGTCTGTGTGTCTGCGTGTGTGTCTGCATGTGTGCGTGTGTAAACACACACACACCTCTGGTAAAGGTTGTTCTGGATCTCCTCCAGCAGCAGTGTGATCCTCTTCTCTGTGTCGGCCTCTGGCAGGGTGATCTTGGCTCCAGTGTCCCTCCTCACAGCCACACACTGCCCCTGCTTCAGGTCCTTAGGGCCTACCTCCAGCCTGATGGGCACACCCTGAGAGAGAGAGAGAGAGAGACAGGAAAGGAGGGTGAAAATGAGAGAGAGAGTAAGAGAGAGCGAAAGTAAAAGAGAAATGAAAGTGAAAGTATCAGAAACGGGAACAGAGGGAATGAAACAGATTACACTCTCATGTACTCTACATCCAAATTGTACTAACATTTGTAATGCCTCAAAAACGAACCAACCTTGTACCCAAAAATAAGGACTTAGAACACCAGAAGTTCTTCACATCTTAACTTAACATCAGCTCAAACATCTAGCACTGGTCTGTACACACACAGTCTACTACATGCTGGTGTTGAGAAGCATTTACAGATCGTGTCGGAGTCTATCTGGAGCCCTGTGGCCGTACCTTAAGCTCCCAGTGGTTAAACTTCCAGCCGGGGGAGTAGTTGTCCCTCAAGTCGGCGCGGACCCTGACGCCGGCCTTCTGCAGCCTGCCGAGGTACTTGGAGCACTGGGCCAGGATGAGCTCCTTCTCAGCCTCCGGCAGAGACGCGGTGATCCCGCACGGGATGACCACCACCTGGGAGAGGTGTCAATGTGTAATTAGTTCAAAAACATGTCAGCGGTGAGTGAAATAGAATGGAAATGACAAAACGCACGGGTTATTTGGTGAGTGTGAAATTGTTCTCGGTGCTGTGGAGATCTTATGGGCTAAAGTCAGGAAGATGCAGATATGGTCACTGAAGCAAAACCTGTTTAATACTTCCCTTTCCTCCCCATTCATCCTCAAGCTTTATTAGAATGGATTGGTCCAGTTTTCAAAACAGACGAGCAAAGAGCTTGTGAGCAAATGCTACACCAGTTGTGTACTGGCTTCAACAGTGCAACTGGCTGTACCAATATGCCTCACTTAGAACCCCCTCTAGTGGACATTAGGGGTGGGGGAAAAAAAATCGATTCTTCGATTTTTCTCGATTCTCTCTACAACGATTCTGTTTCGATTCAGAAAAGTTCATAATCGATTTTTTTATAATTTTTTTTTTTTTTAATTTTAGATATTTTGTGTTGAAATGCAAGCTGCATCAATTATTGCATTGTTCATTGAAAGTCATAATTGTGACAAGGAAAAGCTTTTTCTCTAATAAAAAAATAGAGACGGTAATTCATCTGTTGATTTTCTTTAATTATCAAACACAAAGTAGGAAGTGATTTAAAACTCTGAGTAGCAAACTCAAATGTTTTAAAAAATCGACATGCATCGATAATCGTTTTAGAATTGAGAATCGATAATCGGTTTAGAATCGAATCGTTGACCTCTGAATCGGAATCGAATCGAATCGTGAGATGCCAAGAGATTCCCACCCCTAGTGGACATGTCCTCAGTGTGCATACCCACAGGTCATCTCCCCCGCTCTCACCTGCAGACATGCCACCTTGGGCGGCAGCACCATCCCCATGTTGTCCCCGTGCACCATGGTGAGCACGCCGATGGTGCGAGTGGTGATGCCCCAGGAGTTCTGGAAGGCGTGCTGCTTCTCGCCGGGCTTCTTGGGATCCTCGAACACGATGTCAAACATCTTGGAGAAGTTCTGGCCCAGGTGGTGAGAGGTGGCACCCTAAGGTTGGAGACAGAGGGGGGGGGGGGGGGGGGGGGGGAAACATAAGATAAGATGTTTAGTCAACCTTCCGTGAATACACACAGAAGATGGGTGACATTAACAGCGCTGTCCTCACCTGAATGGCTCTGCCACTGGCAGAGATGAAGGCCTCCACTGTGGTGGTGTAATCTCCACCTGCAAACTTCTCCTTCTCAGTCTTCCTGCCCTTCACTACGGGGATGGCCATCAGCTCCTCATACACACGCGCATACAGGTCCAGGATCTGCAGCACCTGAACAACCACAGGGAAGGAGAGACAAGATAGTCAGTTCTCTGTCAGTTCAGTCAGTTCTTTGTCTGCGTGTGTGTTTAGCCTGGTTTCCTCACCTCCTCAGCAGCCTCCTCTCTAGTGGCGAAGGCCGTGTGTCCCTCCTGCCACAGGAACTCTCTGGTCCTCAGGAAGGGCTGTGGGTGCTTAAACTCCCAACGCTGAGGAGGAGACACACACACAGGGATGAAGATACATGACACACACACACACACACACACATCACCACACCATCTTCAGGTGCAAAAAGACTCTACAAAGCATGGACACAGTGATAGGGTAACTCATGGACACGGGGATAGGGTAACAGACATGTGTATTTCAGCCCACTCACCACTACGTTGCACCACTGGTTGAGTTTGATTGGCAGGTCTCTGTGTGACTGCACCCATTTAGCATAGGCAGGATACATGACTAGAACACAGGATGGGGGCATTGGAGTTGAGAGTGTTTGCATGCATGTCCATGATTTCAGACTGTTCACTCTGAGAAGACTGTGGTGAGAGGTGGTTCTGACCTGTTTCACTGGTGGGTCTCACAGCGATCGGCTCCGCCAGCTCCGTCTTGCCTGACCTGGTTACCCAGGCAACCTGCAGCAGACATAACAACCAGACAGTGCTTGAGAAAAACGAAACTGTGCTGCCTCGCCTCACCTCGCCTCACCCACCATCTGAGATCTATTTTGGTTGCGGTTCAGTCCCCACAAACCAGCTAAATGGTTGGCGTTGCCTCAGATTTGACCACTCAACCAAACAAGAGCACCACGCTCCCCTCCCTTGCTTATATTTATCTCCAGAGTAAACACAGCAGTGAGACCAGTGGCAATAGGCTCAAAAACAAAACACCAAAAGGCACTGGTCTAGCCTGTGAGGAAATATAGAACACAATTCTGCCTTATTTTTCAAACTCTTTCAATCATTGTGGTCCAATTTTCTCCCTCCTCTTCAGGGATACAAATGGAGTAGTATTTCTCTCAACTAAAATTACAATAAGCAAGACCTCTGTACTTATCAAGAGACCATTAGCCAAGGGTTAATCTCTCTGTCTCTCTGTACCTACCTCTGGGGCAAAGTCTGCAATGTGGGACTTCTCCTTCTCCAGCGCGGCCTGAGACACGAACATGGGGAAGTAGCAGTTCTCCACGCCCATCATCTTGATCTCTCTGTCGAAGAACTCCTTGATGGTCTCCCAGATGGAGAAGGACCAGGGTCTCAGCACGTAGCAGCCACTCACGTCGTAGTACTCAATCATCTCCGCCTTCGTGATCACCTGGAGTAGATGGAGATGAGAGGGAAGGACAGGGTCTTTTAAAGGCTCAAGAGGTCGGACCTGAGCAGCATTACGTTCACAGACTACTAAAGAAAAGCTACTGAAACTAAGGTTGCCTCTTAATAACTAATAGGGGACAGCAGATGTTACACCGTCAATGAATGGGGATTGTCCACAGTGTAAAGTTAACTAGTAAACTAAACTATCCACCAAAATCGAGACTATTTCACCCACCTGCGAATACCAGTCGGCCAGGTTCTCCTCTTTCTTTGCCTCCAGTCCTAACCTGCGATCAAGCAATACAATGTAACAGTTAATTGATCTTATGGTCTCTCACAAACCAGGCAGTCCAATCAGCAAAGATGGCTCTCTCGCATGTCTAAATGAAAACTATGAAAAAATAAGAACCATTCATATTTAATTATGTATTCAAGCAACGGAATTTAGAACCACCAAACTGTTTGGGTTCTATAAATCTCCGATCACCCATTTTCATTCCCTCCCTCTCTTCCTCCCCCAGCCAACACACCTGGTTTGTTTCTTCGGCCCCTCTCCTCCACCTCCTGCTCCTGCTCCACCCTCTTTGTTGCCGTGATTTTTATCTCCTCCTTTCTTCTTTCCTCCTCCTCCTCCTCCTCCTCCTTCCTGCTTCTCGGACTTGTTCTCGCGCTCCTTGCGGCTCTTGTTCTCGCCAGCGGACCCTCCGGGGGCCCCAGGGGTCGTGACGGGCTTGTACTCCTCCCCGGTGAGGGCCTTGTACTGACCCTTAAGCTCCAGCAGTACCTTCACTGTAGCGTCCAGCTGGTCCTGAGGACAACAGACAGGCTCGTCACACACTGACACACTACACATTTCAGCAACATTATCGGATGCTAAGATAGTGGAACAAAAGAAAGTTAGTGCAGTGTCTATGTGGTCCTGAGAAGCACAGAGAGGAACAAAGATGGAAAAGATAAGCCATTTTTGGCGAAAATATCTGGCCAGGCACTGGTGATCTGAGCTACATTCCCACATCCCTAGCAGGTCCCCTCCCCACACCTCCGGCTGCTCGAAACCCCGCAGGCAACTTTCGTAGACCTGGAGATGCTTCACTTGCCTTGGGTGCCTTCTCTGACTTGAGCTTCCTCACTAGCTCCCCCTGCTGGGCCACCTGAGAGAACAGCGACTGGGCCTGTGGAGAGCTGGGCTGGCCGGGGCTGGGGGCAGCGGCCTGTGTTGGGGCGGGGGCAGCTGTGGGGGCAACAGCGGGGGCCGCGCCAGGCTTGTAGTCCTGCCCGGTCTTTTGCTTGTACTCCGCTTTCAGAGCCAGCAGCTGCTTCACGGCAGCGTCTACCTGGTCCTGAGGGAAGGGCATCAGAAATGGAGGTGTTTACTGTACACTGTCTACACTATAAAAAACGTAAATAAATGTAGAGTCAAAATGTGTCGCCTCTGACCTTTGCTGCCTTCTCAGACTTGAGCTTCCTCACGAGCTCTCCCTGCTGTGAAACCTGCTCGTAAATGCCGTTGGCACCGCCTGTCGCCGTGGCGGCAGGAGCAGACGGTGTGGGGGCGGGGCTGGTGGGAGGGGCTCCAGGTTTGTAGTCCTGGCCAGTGAGCTTCTTAAACTCCACCTTCAGAGCCAGCAGCTGCTTCACGGCAGCGTCTACCTGGTCCTGAGGGAAGGGCATCAGAAATGGAGGTGTTTACATTTATTTATGGATTTTATAGTGTAGACAGTGTACATGCATGAATATCAAAAGAAAGAAGTACAACCAACAAGCTAATTTTCATCTCTAGTCCCTTTAAGTGCACGTCTATTACCCACGGACATATAAAGAGATAACTTTCCTATGCAGTGATGCATAGGGGAATAAAATCCAAACAAAGGCAATATGATGGACACAAACGAACAGAGGATTAATAGCAGACTGACAACAATGTGTCAACATGTGTCGCTTCTGACCTTTGCTGCCTTCTCAGACTTGAGCTTCCTCACGAGCTCTCCCTGCTGTGACACCCGCTCATAAATGCCGTTGGCACCCCCTGTCGCCGTGGCGGCGGGAGCAGACGGTGTGGGGGCGGGGCTGGTGGGAGGGGCTCCAGGTTTGTAGTCCTGGCCAGTGAGCTTCTTAAACTCCACCTTCAGGGCCAGCAGCTGCTTCACGGCAGCATCCACCTGGTCCTACAGGAGGGGGCGCAAGAGAGACAGAGCTCTACATTAACCGAGAGGGGGCAAGATTATTACATTTGAAACATCAGACATTCCATTGAATACAGCGCAACATTCCAATAAGTCAGCAGTGAACACTGTGAGGTCTTCAACAAATACGTTCCTTGCAGCCTTAGAGGATTCTGTAGAGATGTTAAACTTCTACATTTTACACTGTAGACCATAAACACTGTCAATCTACCAGCTACATTTCTTAAGCAGACTGATTAAAGCAGAGACTCAGAAATCAGGCAGTATGATTGGGCACATGTTGTATTTTAGCCAGACTAACTCTGCTGGGTTAGTTGAGCACAGAGCCCTGCTTAGGGAGCCTGTCAGTTTACCTTGGGAGCCTTCTCAGTCTTCAACTTCCTCACCAGCTCCCCCTGCTCAGACACACTACCATATAAGGCAGCGGGGGAGGCGCCAGAGGTGCTGACAGATGCAGGTGCGGGGGCGGGAGCTGGGGCAGCAGTGGGAGGAGCCATGCCAGGTTTGTAATCCTGTCCTGTGATCTGCTTGAACTCTGCTTTCAGTGACAGGAGCTCCTTCACTGCAGCATCAACCTGGTCCTGTACACAGGCAGCAGGCCAAGACATAACATGAGGGAGAGACAACAACCGACAGACATACAGACAATCAGATAGAGAAAGACACAAAAAGGCAGAGAAGAAGACAAACCGACCGGCAGAGTAACAGACACAGAGCGAAAGAGAGCAAAAGAGAGACAGCCAAACCAACAGGTAAAAAATACAAAATAGCTCAGGTTTTGCCATGACCCTACTGACTCAATTCAATTGTGCCTGACCTCTGTTTTTTTTTTTACCAAGCTGCCAACTCTAACTTTCTGTTGTAACCGAACAGGGTAGGAATTTCACAGACGACAGACATATCTTAGTCTTAAAGAGAACCTTTTTGCTATTTCTATTTTGGGTGATTGAAAACTATTTTCATCTACCCAATTTTTTGTTTTAGATTTGGATGTTACAGCAAACCAACATATGTTTTAAGATGGCTTAATTTGCATATTTCCTGCAACTCCTTACTTCATTAAGTACTTCCAAAAAGTTATAAGATAATCAATCTTAATGCCTTTGCAGACATCTTACCTTAGAAGCTTTCTCTGTTTTCAGCTTCCTCACTAGCTCCCCCTGCTGGGCAACACGTGCGAACGGACAGGAAGTGGAGGCCGGGGCGGGGCCACTCTGTGCTGGGGCCGGGCTGGGACTGGGCGGGGCCATGCCAGGCTTGTAATCCTGTCCGGTGAGCTGCTTGAACTCGGCCTTGAGCACCAGCAGCTGTTTGACGGCAGCGTCCACCTGCTCTTTGGGGGCTTTGTCTACCTTCAGCAGACGTACGGCCTCACCCTGGGCAACCACGCGGTTGAAGACGGCCACAGCGTCCCCGGGACCACTGGGGGTGGAGGCAGGGGCCGCGGAGGGGGCAGAGGCTGGTTTGGCCTTACCCTTAGCTGGTGATCTTGGCTCTGCTTTCACCTAAGCACACAAAAAGAGAATAAGACCAATGTTATAATGTTTGGAAAGCTTAACATACGTTGACTCAAGTATGGTATATGATTGAGCATATGGTTGGACGCAGAAAATCTTGTGTGCACTAATAAGGCATAACAGCTTAAAACGTCCCATTTTTTTGGAGAAATAGGGGAACTTCTCAAAGCTCTACATAAAATATTTCCTTAAATGCAAATAATTACCCAGATAGACTGATAAAATAATGACAGCCTCTGTGAATTGGTTTTAGATTATAGCCAACCTCCCTCTAGGGTGGAGTTGTTATCTGGACAGATAATTAGAATAAATCAGAATAAAAGCCTGTGTGGTGGGGCTGTGCCGTGTGTTTCTGGAGGGACAGGACCGTCTGGGGACACTCACGGCTTTGCCAGCTGCCTGGCTCTGACTCTTGCTCTTGTCCTTGGAGCCAGCGGTGGGCATCTCCTTGGTGTGGCCATCAGGGATGTAGAGCAGCACGCATGGGCTCTCCTTACAGCTGTGGGGACTGGGAGGGTAACAAGCAACAGGAACCCAGGGTCATGATATGGGCGCAACACATCTACTGGAGGGGCAAGGTTGCCTAAAGCCTTCCCCAGCACCCCATCATAACACCTCTCTCTGTTAACCATCTGGGCAGGGTTCCCCATGACCTTCTTAACGCTGCGTCATTCGTGAGTTATACCTTATACCTTAATGTTTGGAGATGTTTCCCAGAACGTTCTTAGTATACCTTCTGTAAGAGATACTTTCGTAAGGTTGGTCTGGGCCACTCCTAGCTATACCTTAACAGCCTAACCTCACAGTTCTCAGATAAAACAAACATTTTAGAGTCTGACAATGTTGTATTAGTGTCTGGACATATACACTGACTGAATTGCACAGCCTTTAGTCTGCGTAGTCTTAAAGACCGAGATATCTGTTGGATTACATTTTGTGCTTCATTACAGGTGCATTGTGTAGGATTTAGTGGCATCTAGTGGTGAGGTTGCTGAATTGCAACCAACTGAATACCCTTCAATGTCCAAGCATGGAGGAGAACCCTACTATGCCGGTCAAGTGCCATAAAAATGCGAAATGTTTTGATTTGTCCCTTCTGGACTGCTGTAAAAAACTTGGCAGCATAACATAGAGGATTCTGTGGAAGAAAGCCCACTCCCTATGTAGATATGAAGGGTTCATTGTAGGATAACAAAAACACAACAATTTATGGTTACAGGTGATTATATATTAATGACATAATAATAATTATTACAATATTTCTGCTAATAGATCCCCCTTAATCCTACACACTGTACCTTTAAGTTAAAATAAAAATGGTACAAATCAGCTAGCCGTTAATTTTGAATCCCTTCTTAATACAAATCTGTAAGAAAAATCTAGCCTACAGCTGCCCTTATTTGGGAACTTTGTTTATTTAGACTTGCATAGTATTTCTTGTTGAAGTAATTTCTAATAATGATCACCTGCACTGAAACATGGATTCAGCCCCCTAAGGTACACATAGGAATGTTTCTCTTAGGGGAACTCTTAAGAGATGGTTTGGCAAATGCATAGAAAAGTCAACAACAAAGGAAGGTAAACCTTTCAAGTCTTCGTAAAACACTAAGAGACACCGTTATCGGGAAACCCAGCCCAGAATAGTGTGGAAAGCTTAGTGAGTAGTTGCAACACTCATATTAACTCTGAGCTTCTACTAGCTATAACAGAAGTCAAGAGTGGATATGTGGATTGGCTGAGGTATATTGTGTGTCATAAAAAGGGAGAAACCTGATTGGCTCGTAGGGCTGATCGCAGATGTAGAAGCCCCGCCTCTGGAGCTGGATGACATCCCCTTTCTTCAAATCTTTCAGGCAGGGGTCTCCTACCATCTTTTCCTCAACCTGAGAAGACAGGGCTCTGTTAAAAACTAAACGACGTTGTGTTGTAGTTAGTGCTGTCAGTTTAACGCGTTATTAACGGCGTTAACGCAAACCCATTTTAACGCCGTTCATTTTTTTATCGCAAGATTAACGCGATTTTTTGTTAATAATTTTTTTATTTATTTATTTTTATTTTATTTTAGACTAACATTCTTTTTGGCCTCGCAGACTGTGTAGTAGGCTAACGTTACGGTTTGAGTGAATGGTGAGCGCGATACGGCGAAATGGATGATAAAAAGCTTCTGAATGGAAAGTTTACTTTTAAAAGTTGTGTTGTGCAAAAGAAGCCAGCTTCACTGTTGTCTGAAAATGTCAACAGGCAGCTGGCTGAAAGCAAAGAAGTAGTAGGCTTACCTTTTATTGGTAACCTAACTGTTACAGTTCACTGTTTCTGAAATAAGAGGCCTGACTGCTATGTTCCCAGCAAACTTGGAAAAAAGAAAATATTAAGCCATGGTTTAATTGCACTATAGGCTGAGTCCTTGTTTACCTGAAATGTGCACTTTATAATTTTATTTTGTACCGCCCTGTTTGGCAATGTTGGTTTTCAATAAAAAAAAAACATTTGCATAAAGCAAGCCAATACACTTTTCAATGTTGATAAGGGCATTAAAATTAAAATAAAATGATGGAAAAAATAAATAAACGAAGGGACATTTAGAATAGATAAAAATTTGCGATTAATCGCGATTAATTTTGAGTTAACTATGACATAAATGCGATTAATCGCGATTAAATATTTTAATCGTTTGACAGCACTAGTTGTAGTATTACGCCATATTTATTGCTTCTGCCATGGCACAGAAACAATTTATTTCAAACTTTAAGCACAAACAAAGCATGACATGTCTACTCAAGTCCTTAAACAGCATGCACTAACTTAATTACTATATAGTGCAGGCACGTGCAACACAGTGAAACCCTAACCCCAATAAGCTCCTACTCACTTTGCTGTTCTCGTTGATGTAGGTCTTGAAGTCGTCATCCTTGCCCAGGACGGGTTTGCTGATGAGGTGCTGGTAGTTGACGCAGATGGCGGGGACGAATGGGGCTTTGGGAGTAGAGGCCAGCCAGGTGATCTTGGTGGTCTTCTTGAAGTCGGTGTTCTCCAGGTTCAGGCGGCCCTCCAGTGACGACACCGCCCCGCTGCCGTCTCTATAGCAACCACAGAGATGAAAGAGACAAGTCAGTAATCTGAACTATTGTTAAATCATGACATACAGTCTTGTCATAGGCTGGTGGTCTGACCATCTAAGATTTAGTACTCATAGTCTTATCTTCTTATTGTAGCCTTCACAGTTACTCATGTCCCTTCTTAAAGCAACAACGTGCAGCATTTAAGGCATTGAGGTATGTTTTTATAAGCAACTAGTTTTTGTATTTTTATTTTGATGGTATAGTGTCATGTGAAGGACTGATAAACACACTTGTCGTTCCCTCTAGCTGCCCAGGCTATGCACTATGTAGCTCTGGTCCAGGACATTTACCCCACAAAAATGTAAGAAAGGCTTTTACAGCATGACTGCTAACTATATTACCAAATGACACCAGATAGCATGCTGCATAGCAAGCTTTTATCAGTGCCAACTGTGCTGTTGCTGATGTTTGAGGGGTTTACACCGGCCTTTTAGTTAGTAGTTAGCTCAGGACTACACTCTATACTGTTGCTTTAACTTCCTGCATGTACCTTGTACCTCCACCAAACCAGTTCATGTTGACCGATGTTTCTGGTAGTCACACTTAGGTATATACTTATTATAATAATAATAATAATAATAATATTATTATACATATTATTCTAAACCTGTATATTTGAGGTTATTTTTCCTCCTCCTATGTTATAGTCCTGTTTAAAAAGCCCTTGCTTTAGACCAGCTGTAGAAGTAAAAGCAAAGCCAAACAACCTGTGGATCTTGGAGATGATGATGTTGCCCCAGTTGATGAAGGTGACGGTCTCTCCCTCGGTGAAGGTCTGTGCGTCGGCTCCCTCCACGTAGACCTTCGGCCCATACCACACTGCCTTCATGCCCACCTCAGCGTTCTACAGGAGACATACAACGTTTCATACTCATTATGAATTTTTTACATTTTGACTTGCTATAAAACCCTTGCTATAAGAATTAGCCATTCCAACCTCCTACTGATTCTGTGAGGTCAGGTCACATTTATCAGAGAGGTGAGTGAGTGGACTAATGGACTCGGAACAACTTAGTGCAGCACTACCTGTCAATCAAGGCCAGCATCAGGACCAGACATAGTTTGTTCCTACTGTGAGATTACTTTAGCAACTAGGAATGCATGAGATTACCTTGGGGTGTTTGGCAGCCTCCTTCATCTCCTCCTTGGCATCTGGGATGGAGATGGTAACGACCTGAGACTCTGACAGCGCTGTGAACCTGGGAGCCACCGGGTCGATCACCTAAAGACACCAGAGGGAAACAAAGAGGAAATACACGCGAGTTAGCCCTCCCATGTTTCACTTACATAGCATATCGTTTCCAAACCTAACTGCATGGACATCTATGCCTCTGCGAACTCAAAAGACACGGCGAAACACAAATACACACGCAAGCTGGAAATGATGCACGCCGCAGATCTCTGAGCGCACCGACGGGCACCTAAGAACCGAGGGAAGTCAGAGACAGCGATGGAGACGCAGACAGGAGCCATTGCGCGCAGGCATCAAGCAGCAGGAGCAGCACAAACAGTGCAAGCAGGCCTCTCCATGCACTCTGTAGTCCTAAACATACTCCACATCTATCCTATTAATATGCTCTCTGGAATAGTTACATGTCCGTTTGGGCGTGAATATTTTCAGAAATATTAATAAAACTATGGATCTAAATGATAGATTGTAAGGATAGGGGCAAAATTCATTCAACATTAATGTTTTTCATAGGAAGCTGCCAGTAGATTTAAATAGGTGGAGACACAGAGATGCATGACACCAAACAGAAGCTGTTGCAGTGCGGATGGGGAAATATCAGTAGCGATATACTGAAATCATGCTTCAAAACGAGAAAAGATACTCTCTCCTCTTACTCTTTCTGTACCTTTACTTTGGCACCTGCTGACCAATAGTTTGTTCAGAACTGCCAGTTTTTGTCATTTATTTGTATTTGGTTGAAGTTGTAAGGACAGGGATAGAGTGTAGGAGAAAGGGATGGGCCAAAGGTGGGACAGAGGTGAAGATGGATGAGTGACAGGAAGACACAGAAAGAAAGGACGGAAGGAAGGAAGGAAGGAAGGAAGGAAGGAAAAAAGGACGGAGTACCTTTTTACAGTTAACTGGCAGCTTGGAAACAGAAGAGTGAGATGCAGTTTTAATGTCACACACGCGAGGACAAGACTTGGAGGTCAAACACACACACACACACACACACACACACACACACACAGAGAGAATGGAACACACCTAAACACAGCCTCCAGTTGAGGCTGGAAAACCACAGCAGCATTTGCCGGTATGACTGCCATACTTCTGACACAACAGCCTAAGATTTTTCCAGCAGGCAGAAGTACTAGAAGCAGAAGTGCTACTGTCCTTTCCTTTGGGAGATCTATGCTGACTGGTACCCATGCACTTAAACACAAAGTAAAGGGTGCACCCCAGCATGGTCAGGGGGACAAAACCCAATCATCAGACAACAGAAAGCCTTTTAACTCATAACGACCCCACTCATTTGTGAGGGGATCTATTCCATCTAAGCTCAATGGAACACCACAGGAAAAGGGGGTGAATAGAGGGGGGTGGTGCTGGGCGGTGGGAAGATGAAGTGGATTAGAAAAAAAAGGCGGGGGGGAGCTCGAAGGAGAGGGCGAAGCTGCAAAACAGCGCCATGCTGCAGGACATGAAACAAGAGAAGGGTACCATGGGCAAACAGGGGCCTGCCACTGTAGCTGCAAAAATATGGTGGGAAGCTAACACAGATGTTATAGGCGGTGGCCACAAACAAAACCACGTCCAGAAAAATTAAAGTGATGGACAAATAGATGCCAGAAACGGGTTAGATGCAGACAAACACACATACACACACAGTCAGACACATACACAGCTGGTTAGGGGGGAGGGAGGATTTGGACAGGAATCGGTTATGAAATAAGAATGAATCCAACATGCAACAGAAAATGATCTGAGCACTGCAGAAAGGCGCTGGTGAGCCCATTGAAGCGTTCATGCAAAATGCCAAATACGGAGAGGAACATGACTGCCTCTGCGATGAGTAATGAAACGATGCTGATCAGCTGGTGCACGTTCATGCAGAGAACAAAAAAAAAAGAAAACAGAAACTACACTTCCTCATGCTAGCAAGTATGGGCTTCTCACTAACTAAAAACCACACAGTTCAAAGCTATAGACTGGGCTTCCACCAATTCCCCCCCCCCATGATTTAATGAAAATTAAACAAAAACCTTTTCTATTAGCTTAGCTAGGCTATGTCATTTCAAATGGAAACTGTAACACAAACAAACAATTATCTATGGAAGAGTACGATAACATAATTTATTTAAACAGAACTACGTACGGAATGAAATATTAGTCTGTATGTGTCCTGATTATGGACAAGTAAACAGTACATCATGGTTGTCGGCCGTACGTCCACCCTGAATAACACCACATGCAGTAAGAGTGAGCATAAATGGAGTGTCAGCATGAACAACTTATCTGCCAGACTGGACGTTCAGCCCTGATGTGTGGAACTCAGGCATTCCATTGACATGTTTTTTTATTTATTTTTTATCCAGTGAAACGAAAGCTTCTCACTGACCTACGACCTCTACTTGAAAACACTAGTGATCAACCAGCGATGCAGAGACGCCACCTCATAATGGACCGCAATCACAGACATTTAAATAAGGGGAATAATGTGTAGAGGTGGGTTTCTGTCAGAGAAGAATGTGGACACAGAGTCTGTGACCAGGTGAACCAGTATGAGAATAAAGGGTTGAAGGCCAGCGCCTCCTCCATTACCTTTTTGTTGAAGGCCCAGATCTTGTCCCACTCCATGTTGACCACGGACCTAGAGCCTCCCTGCACAGAGAGCCAAAGAGAAAGACACAGAGCAAAGGTCACCAGCAGTGTCTGAACACTAATATGCTTTCTTAATCTATAAAAACCCAAAGCAGCCATCAAGCCAGGCCAAGGAGTTTTTATGGATGTTTAACTTTGTGTGTTACATTTTAACTCAAAAGTTAAAACACACACACACACACGCACACACACCTGAGCGGCGATGAACTGTTTGAGGCCCTCTACAGTCATTCCCCTGCGCAGGACTCCTCTAACTGTGGGGAATCGAGGGTCATCCCTGCAGGAAGAAAAGATATAAACCATTTCCTATGTTACCTTCCAAAGATCCAATAACGTTCCAACAACACACCTTTTCTTCTCTAGGGAGCAACACTTCCCCATGTATTGAAAATTCACAATACTAGTTGAAAACAAACTTGACTATTTCTGCAAGTGTTAAAATACTCCAGTACAGTACAGATATGCCATAACTGAGTTAAAAATCATGAGGTTAACAACACCACTTTAACCTCCTTCAGAATAGTAAAAATCTCTCACTATTTATAGAGCCCTATGATTTCCATGCTGTGGGAAACACAGAATCACAGTTAAATGTGGAACTGCACAGAATTGGATATTCTAATAAAATGACAGGGGAGAAATACATTTGATGGCGTTTATGTTTTTTGGCCGTGTGACAACAGGTTGTCAGAAACAGCTAGCCAAAATGAATGAAACAAGAACTCGTTAAATCCCATTATATCAACCTCTTGCGTTCAGTGGTTTTAAAATAAATAACCTTACAGACTTTGACAGATTGATGGCGAACTGACGCATCCCTAAGCACTGTAAACCGAACAGGAAATACGGTCACTCGTTGTAGACCGACACAGGAGACTTAAACTGAATATTCTTAGAATAACCATGTGACTTACGATGTACATGGACCATCATAACACAAGTGGCTTACTGACAGAAAATAATCTTCCCTTAAATATGTCTGCAATTCTTTTCATTCAATCAAGATAAATTGAAAATGATAGTAAATGAAACGGTCCTTATATTACTACCCTACCCTATTACAACATAGGTCTATCAAACACAGAATCTGGAAAAAAATTACTTTAACATAAAAAAAAATGGATTTATATTTATTAGATAAAATAAACAATAACAAATAAAATGGATTTCACAGGGCCCTATATTTATTAAATAAAATAAACAGTAAAGAAAAATAAAATAAACAATAAACAAACATAACATTAAATTAAATTAAATTAAATTAAATTAAATTAAATTAAATTAAATTAAATTAAATAATTTACTCACCAGCCGTCCACGTAGCCCTCATTGACGAACCAGGTGAGCTTCCTCTTGGAGAGGACGGTATTGTTGAGGTTGAGGCGGGCGTACTCCCAGATGTAGGGCTTCCTCAAGTCCAGTGCGTCAATCAGCCAGTAGTACTGGTCATCACGGTCGTGGTACTCGGTGGTACGCAGTGCGTGGGTCACCCCCTCAACACTGTCCACGATGGGACAGGCAAAATCATATGTGGGGTAAATCCTGAGGGGAAGGGAGATGGGGAATGTATACATTTACTAGCGTACATTTCTGGGTACGAAGCTGGTTCACCGAGGACACGGGCAGTAGTAGTTGGCCCAAGCTGCAGTATTTTGGGACTACCATCTGGGTCTTGACCAGCTTAATTTCGATTCAGACATCTTTAGGGCTCATCATTTAAAAAAAAAAAAAAAAACACATTATCACCAAGGTGTGCTTTCTGCAAGAAATCATCTAAAAACCTCTTAAAGGTGAAGTTAAGATTGTGATAGGCATAAGGCCCTTAATCTCCCTTTGTCTCCAACCGTGGACTGAAATGGACCTGGCCCTGACCTGGTACAAAGCCCTTGTAGAATCAGCAGCTAGTCTGGGGACATGGGACAATATTCCCCAGTCCAGACACTGGGACAGTATTTCCCTTCCATAGTGTGATGGTCTAAGATATAGCATATGACAGACCCCAGTATTTCCCTTCCATCGTTTGCTGGTGAATGATCTAGCCTAGGACAGACCTGTAGGTGGTGCCGGTGCGAGGATGGGGCTGGTTCTTGCAGCGGTAGAGCGTGGGGTCGCGCATGCAGCCGTTGTTGGAGCTCATGTCCATCTTGGCACGCATGCAGCACGTCTGGCCGTATTCTGTCCCCGCCTTCATCTCCTCCCACTTCTTCATGTTCTTCTCCACCGCTGCAGGGAAACACACAGACAGACATGCGTCAGGTTTCAGACATTAATGTTTATATGGTACAGTTCTACAACATAGATGCTTCTAAATAACATTATATTATCATGGCTACAGAGATCATTATGTGTGTGTTATCATGTACTTTAAATGTAACATTAATTTATGAGAATTAATATGTTTTGGTGTGTTTTTGTGTACACATTGCTGCAGTGCTTGAACTGTGTGTGTGTGTGTGTGTGTGTGTGTGTGTGTGTGTGCACATGTTTACAGGTGTCATCTGCGACACGTACAGTTGCTACGGTTATGGGACTCGACCCTCTGCTCGCGTTCCAGCTTCATCTGCTCCGGGGGCGTGTCGTCGATGTAGGCCTTGCCCTCCTTCAGCATCCCTTCCGCCAGCTTCTGGATGGCAGGGAAGTGGTCACTGGTGTAGGTGAACTGGTCTGGCTTGATCTGCAGCATGGCCACATCCTCCAGGATCACCTGAGGGCAGGAGATAGAGGAAGATTACAGAGGGCAGAGCTTGATCCCTGAATTCAGACAACATCAGTCAGCAGTTAATAATTAAGGACACACAACCTTAGCAAGCCATAGTCTGGTTTGGCAACACACTGGCAGTCAGGTGTGAATGCCCTTCCTCTTCCTCCGCTCACCCACCTTCTCAAAGTCCTCCTTCTCCTTCTCAGGGTTGGTGTCGTCGAAGCGCATGATGAGTTTGCCTTTGAAGGACAGCTGGTAGTGCTGGTTCAGCAGTGCCGCTTTAGCGTGGCCGATGTGCAGGTACCTGAAAACATCAACAAACCCAAAGGAACTCATGAGAGACTAAAACTGGATCTCAGTGATATGTGCACCTCAACAAAACATCAAACTGAATCATTGTTTCATCCTAGGGAATATGACCAAAAACAGGGCGCACAGGGTTATTGTGTGGAGCACCAAAGGAAGTATCTTTCTGATCTTGAGAACGGGCGTGTCAGAATAATGTGTGGAAAATATAACTAATTTTAGGCAGTCCCCACAAAATTAAATCTTATGCAATTCAGATGTAAAAATTGTGTCAAGGGCCACTCCAGAGCAAGAAACTAAGCCAAGATGTTGTCAACGACCCGGTGATGGCCAAGTGGGTCAAGCTGCAAGTTACTCACCCGCTGGCTTCAGGAGGAAACCGAACTACAACCTTTCCCATCTCAGCCCCCGGCAGCTCCACAAACTTCCCCACATCAGCTTTCTTCTCTTTCTCATCTGTCTATACAACAAATAACAACAAAAAAAATAAAATAAACAAAAGCAGGCAGGCGCGCGCGCGCGCACACGCACACGCACACGCACACGCACACGCACACGCACACACACACACACACACACACACAAAACCATCATCAAAATAACAGCCCAACCTGAGTGTGGCTTCACATATACACATAAAGTGAGGAACATAAACTTAATTCTGCTCAGGTGTCGGTGCTGAACTTACAGCTTTGCCTGCGGCCATTTTGGTGGTGGCCCACTTGTTGCCCACAGAGACGAAGGGAACTTGTGAGCTCAGGAAGGAAAACCAGCGACACACATGAGGGAAAGACCCTGTCTTGGCCATGATAGCCTGACATTCGCCACTTCCTGAATGAAAACACGAAGTGAGAAACACTAGTCAATGTAGCTCCAACCATCTTGATCACACACCTCAACCACCTTACAAATGCACAGCCAGAGCTGAGGTCATGTGACATGTCTACTGACCCTTAAGAGCCGCCCATACGCAGAGGTCAGCCAGCGTGAGGCTGTGGCCCACCAGGAAGGTCCTGAGCGCCAGGGCCATGTCCAGCTCTGCCAGGGCGGGGGTCAGGTTGGACTGACCACACACACGACGAGCACTGTACTCCAGCCAGTGGTCCACCTGACAGACGACACATACAGAAGGCAGAAGAGTTAACCATTAACTTCAATCACCCACAATTTCAGAAGAGGCCATTTATTCTAAAGAAGATGACAGATACAGATACAACTCTACATTACCAAGGAGGAGGGGGCATGTAAAGAAATATGAGTGGCCAGCAACGAGGAAGAATATTAATGTTTTATTTTAACTGAAATAAGAAGGCTGAATATATACCACAACATTTTGTCAACGGTAACATCATTATAAAATATATGTGCCACAATTAAAAGTCTTCTGTGGCGTCATCATTAAAGGTATTGTTCCTAATGGTTTGGCCTGACCCAGTGATTCAGCAAAACAAACAACACTCACAGCCCCACAGAGAAGCATTGCAAATAGCACACAAAAGACTCTCGCTTAAACATGCTTTGACATGCAGCCAAAAATTAACAGGTATCAGTGTCTGATAATCAAACCCCAAACTTTGATCTGTTGAGCTTTGTAAGCCTGACGACATATGGCTTTGGACCCAAGTGAAACAGCACCATCTGCAGAAACCCTCTGCTTACAGCTGCCTATTCCCACATTTCTACTCTGCTTATTATATGCCAGCCTATTTGTCAGTAATATAAACAAATGCCATAATTGGCATCATTTCGGTTTCATAGCTCTGCTTATTCTTACAATAGTAATCTCATGAGCACACTGTATATCCACTAAGCTGTTCTACCACCCATAATATTAGTGCTGGCTCTCACCGTTTTTATCCACTATCAATCTCTTCTGTATTATGTCATTTTATAGGCATCATGTACAGTGGGGACAATAAGTATTTGAACCCCTGCCGATTTTGCAAGTTTGGCCACTTGCAAAGAAATGTGTGATCTATAATTGTAATAGTAGGTGTATTTTAACAGTGAGAAACAGAATATCAACAAAAAAATCCAGAAAACTGCATTTTATAACTGTGAAAGACCCCTCGCGCCGGCCATCTCACCATGTGGGATGTAGCCTGGTAGAATGGGGTTGCAGGCAGGAACACACGACGCAGGAGACAGTGGCTTCCATAAAAATAGCTATATTTATTTACAGTGGGGTTTTTGTAAAACCCCAAAACATACAAACACAAACTGAACACACTAAAGCCTATACTAGACCAGGTACACCTCTGAGCATTCAGGTTTTGTCTAGTACCTGGTCCAAGCTCCATCCAGCATGTTCAGTCTGTCCTTCCTCTCCATGAAACAATGAGGTGCCCCTTAAGTAAGGCCACCTGGGTCTAATTAAAAGGTAATTGGACCCCTCCACAGGGGTGGGGGAATCTGGACCCAACCATTTAGGTAGGGGAGTCCAGTCCTTCTTCCCTCCTGGACCACAGTGAGAAGGGGGAGGGACTTCACCTTTTCACAATAACATTTATGACTTAATTTGCATTTGATGCAGAAAATAAGTATTTGAACCCCTATGTACTTAGTACTTGGTGGAATAACCCTTGTTGGCAAGCACAGACGTCAGACTTTTCTTGTAGTTGGTCACCAGGTTTACACACATCTCAGGAGAGATTTTGGTCCACTCCTCCTTTGCAGATCCTCTCCAAATCCTTAAGGTTGCGTTTTCAATGGGAGGGAATGAGGGAATGAGGTTCAAGCCCAATATTCCACGTTACATGGCCCCATCCATAGTCCCCTCGATGCAGTGGAGTCGTCCTGTAACCCTTGGCAGAGAAACAGGCCCAAAGCATAATGTTTCCACCTCCATGCTTGACGGTGGGGATGGTGTTCTTGGGGTCATATTCAGCATTCTTCCCCCTCCAAACACGGCAAGTCGAGTTGATGCCAAAGAGCTTGATTTTGGTCACATCTGACCACATCCTGTCTCCCAATCCTCCTTAGAATCATTCAAGTGTTCATTGGCAAACTTCAGACGGCCCTGTACATGTGCTTCCTTGAGCAGGGGGACCTTGCGAGTGCTGCAGTATTTCAAACCATCACGGCGTAGTGTGTTGCCAATGGTTTTCTTGGTGACTGTGGTCCCAGCTGCCTTGAGATCATTCACAAGCTCCCCTTGTGTAGTTTTGGGGTTATTCTGCACCTCTCGGATGATCACCGATACCGCACGAGGGGATATATTGCATGGAGCCCCAGACCTAGAGCGATTGACAGTTGTTTGGTGTTGCTTCCATTTACGAATAATCGCACCAATAGTTGTCTGCTTCTCACCAAGCTGCTTGCTGATGGTTTTGTAACCCATTCCAGCCTTGTGCAGGTCTACAATCTTATCTCTGACGTCCTTGGTCAACTTTTTGGTCTTGCCCATGGTGGTGAGGTTGAAGGTGTGAAGTATGATTTATTGGACAGGTTTCTTTTATACACGTCACCAGTTGAGATCAGGTGTACCTTGTTAGGCCTAATGAGGACTAATCTGTGTGCTTCTTGGGCACATAACTGGTCATTGGGAGCCAGAATTCTTGCTGTTTGCTTGGGGGTTCAAATACTTATTTTCTGCATCAAATACAAATAAAGTCATAAATGTTATAAAATGCAGTTTTCTGGATTTGTTTGTTGATATTCTATTTCTCACTGTTAAAATACACCTACCATTACAATTATAGATCACACATTTCTTTGCAAGTGGCCAAACTTGCAAAATCGGCAGGGGTTCAAATACTTATTTTCCCCACTGTATATATGCTGCATGTGTATACATTAATCTGCTTGTTTCTGATTCTCTCTTCTCCTCCCCTTTCTATCTCTACCCAGCCGACCCCAAGCAGATTGGCCCCACCCTTATGAGCTGGATTCTGCCCAAGGTTTCTTCCCATTAAAAGCGAGTTTTTCACCTTAGTGTGCGCTCCAGGGGGTTCAGGCTTTGGGCTCGGTAAAGCGCCTTGAGACTATTTTAACTGTGGTTATAAATAACATTGAAGTGAAGTGAACTGAACAAAAAAGGATCTGATGGTCGTCTTCATGTGACTGCAGAGCTCCCTTACCTCCGTCTGCTCCAGCATGTTGGAGCCGTACAGGCCCAGGCTAGGAGCCACCCTGGCAAGGTAGCGGGTGATGGAGTTCACATCGCTGAACTGCACCTCCCTAAGCAGACACAAGAAGAGGTAGAAGTCAAGCAACAGGAACCAACAGAGCCAAACCTCAGCCATTCTACCATACAGAAGTGTTCTCTGTTTGTGTTGTGTTGTGTGTGTACTCACTCAGACACACGTAGCTTGTTGTCTTTGCCCTCCTCCACTGACACGCTAACGGTGCCCTTCACATGTTCAGCAGTCAACAGCGCTCCTGCCAGGGAGGGAAAGGAACTGACATTAGCGCAGTCACATGGCACACATTCCTCACAGTCAGCCACAAATTGATTGACAGGCCAGGAGGCCAAGAGAGCACACAGGTTGAATACAGCTGATGCATGTTCAATCTGAGAACAGACTACATGCAACTGACTGAAACTTAGTAACTAAGTACCTCGGGGCAGATATGCATATTAGCTAACACCTTAGCTATTAGATAACACCTTATAATCAACACTTACTATACAGCTGTAGCATAGCTTAGTCATAATGACAAACCTGTGCTGAGGTGGTTAATGTTTGAATAAATAACTGTGGCATTTTCATTACTCTAGCACACCACATCAATTGTTTAATGGCCATGTATGTCAAAGAGCAATGTGATTGATGATACAGTTCTGGAAGAAAGCTCTGGAAGAAAGGATATACATGCATCATCTGTCACCGCCAACAAAAGGGACGGCTTCAGCCAGGAAACAGAAGTTATATAGTGTGCATTTTACACACTATCCAAGATTGCATCTTGTCTACACAATACTGCTCATCATCATCCAGGCATCGTGCCATGTCTTTGACCTCAAAATGCAAGAATATAATAAGCCTATCCCTTGTATGTATTAGACTTCCAACACTTTCATGTGGCTTGCATCAGCCTGTCGTGACAGTATTAACCACACGACGGCGCTGCTAGGTCATAAAAAAAGAAACAAAACATTAAGACTCCCTCACTGCTGCTATTATATGAATCAACCTCTCGAAGGATGACATAAATAAAATGTAATTAGATTAAATCAACGCCACCCATCATTATATTGTTAAATTTGCCAGATACTATTTACTTACACATTGGATGCAAGACTTGTTCTATAGTTAAGCTAACGCCAATGTTTGCTTCATAAAAGATGCTTTGTACTCGGAGATTTAGAATGCAATTACATTCAAATTAGTTTGAATGTCAAAACACAATGGCAAAATAACACAATTTGCTATAATTATTAGTTGGTTAACAATCAAAGACCACACTATGCCACGAAGGCAAAAGCAAGACTAGCAAGACTTGCTGCGTGTCATTGTGGTTTGAAAGGATGACAGTCGGCTAAGTTAAGTTGGCTAGCTAACTAACTTGGCCAACAAATCCGTGCGGTTTGGTTATCGATAATACTGAACGATCAAAATCACTGTCACAACGCATACCTAAGGGTGGATTGCTGGAGTTGATGGTAAGGTTCAACGCCATTTTCACCAAGGCCGGTTCGTGAGGATTCTTCCACACTTCAGGCTACTCTTGTCTCCAAACCAGCACGGCCACGCAGTGAGCTATTGTGCAACCCCAATAAACAACCCTGTCCATCTTGGCTCACAAGAAATGGTTCCACTTTGTATATTTCTTGTGTGTTGTGACAGCACACGTTCTGCAAAGCATAAGGGTGTATTTATTAATTTGTTTATCTTACAAATCTATAGTGTCAATATATTAATTTTAAGAGTGGGGTTTCAGTTATACTATTTGAATACTATTTTAAGTGTGGTGTTTCAGTAATACTAAAACTACTACTGTGCATCATTCTAAGTACGACTGACATGCTCAAGCTCCAATACTATTCCAATACACACTGAATACATTTAACTTTATTTCGATTTTCATACATTTAGAAATTCTATAATATTATATTGGGGTAGATAAATAGTGGATAATCAACTTAACCATACAGCCGTAGGCCACATAGGCCCTCCATAGGTTTGCCAAATTGATTGGACCAGAGCCGTCTGGATTGGACGATCCAGTCTCTTCTTCACTGAGGTTACATTTGGTTCTGGACTTAAATTTGTTTGATACTGAGGTAATTTAACACTTAGTCTTAGTTAACAATATTCAACAAGATTAATTTACCGGTCAGTTCCAATGTATAGACACGTCTCTTTTTTTGTTTTACTAAGTTACGTTAAACTTCTTGACAACATAATACACTTGTGCGCATGCATAGAATGGTCTTCCCATAGAATCCGTTTTCAAGACAGCTGGCTACCGTTTGCAGTTTTCAGCTTCGCGGAATTTTGGGTGCCAAGTCAACAACACTAGAACTTGGTCTGTAGTTACGTGTTTGTCGATAACGTTTGTCAGCGCTAGGTTAGCTAGCTATCATTGGAATAGACAGCACTTTTTTGAGAATTGAATTTACATTTTGTTTATTTGAATTGTTGTTGACTGATAACCTATTTATTGGCACACTGCGCTGACGGTACACTATTAGTTAGCCAGCCTGCTAGCTGTCGCTAGCTTGGTATAAGAGTCTTCATCCTTTTAGGTGGATGCCACAGGTTACATACAAGGTGAAAGTCATGAGGAAACGAAATCAAAGATGGTGTACAACGCCTCCCTCAGTAACCCTGCGCATCAACCCCTCAACTGCACACAGCCTTCAGCTGAAGAGAGGCCTTCGGATGAAGCGACAAAATATTCAAGAGGTGCAAGGCCCACCAGAAAAGAGCCATAACGGCCGGGGTCATGACGACGCCGCTCAGAGATCTATCTCGTGGGGTCCAAGTCTTGTGATTAAGCGTCAGGAGATGGCTGCCTTCTTCAGACTGTTTGGTTAGGAAATCAGTTGTTTGGTCAGAGACCGTTCATTGTATGTTGCTGTTTCCCCAAAAGAGGTAATTTCTACATTCATAGTTAGTTGTCTTTAGATAAAAAGTAATGTTCTCTTTTGTTTCAGATGATGACCTTATACAGGACTTTCTATGGATGGATTGTTGCTGTAAAATTACAGACAAGGTAAATGTTCACAATCTCCCTGGCTTGAAACTTTAAGTAAACTAATCCATGTACATTTAATATTTACCCATTGAACAGGTAGGAGTTTCAGATACAAGTAATATCCTTCTGGACAAGGACAGTGCTGGTAATTTTACTTCTATTGTAATTGTATTTCTCTCTCTATTTAGTATTTGCTGGCAATGACATTTGTATACTTCAAAAGAGCTCGTTTCAGCATTCTTGAATACAACAGAAGTCACTTTTTCATTGCACTGTAAGTACAGATGTAACTTGTTTCCCACCAGCCCCCCCCCCCCCCCCCCCCTCTAGAAGACAATATATTTGTATCAAATTGAGATGTGATAGTTCAGTTTTAGTGACCTGTGGTGTTTTCATAAGCCATAGACCTAATACCAATAAATACAAAAAATAGGTGAGGCACTGATCATGGTCCAGACTACATTAATGTCTTCAATATATGTCTCCATCTTGTATAAACTCTACCATTATCAGTATGTCTGGCCATCTCTCCGCTACTCATTACAGTGCTGACTAGAGGTCTTTGCACTCCCCACTGTAGCTACCTTGCTAACACCATGGAGGAGGATGATGAGGAGAGCAAGTATGAGGTTTTCCCATGGGCGCTGGGTAAGAGCTGGAGGAAGCAGTTCCCAGGCTTTCTGAAGCAGAGGGACAGGCTGTGGGCACGCATTGAGTACAGAGCCGCAGTCAGTCGGCGCTGCTGTGAGGAGGTAACGAGGCCAGTTGTTCACGAACATCTTTACAGTTTCAACACCTTATGGCGAATCAGCCTAGGCAATCTATTTTATCTGTTAGTAAATCATTTGGTCAGTGGCTTTTGGTCATGAAATAAAGCTGACATTAAGACTATTCTGCCATTTGGTCTTTGGGTGTGTGTGTCTGATACTGTGTTGAGATTATGTGCGAGGAGGAAATTGTATGTATGATGTGCTGCGGTGTGAGGTCTGTGTGTGTGTTACTGTCATGTCATGCAAGATGATCATGGTTGTGTGTGTGTGTGTGTGTGTGTGTGTGTGTGTGTGTGTGTGTGTGTGTGTCCACAGGTAATGGCCATCGTGCCATCCCACTTCATCTGGCAGCGTGAGCGTGCAGAGCACCACAGCGGGGCGCAGCGACAGTACCGCGACCGAGACGAGGTCCACCTCCCCCGTGGACCCTCAGCCGGCTCCCCTGAGCCCTGCGCCCTCTGTGCCAAAAGTGCCGCCCTCAACCCCTCCTCCTCTTCCTCCTCCTGCTCCTCCTGCTGCCTTTCCTCCTCCACCAACAGCTTCTCCGACTCCTCACCGCTCCCCTTCAGCCTGTTGCTCTCTTTGGAGAGCACACCACCACCTCTTCCTCCACCCCTGGGCCGAGCCTCCTCCAGGCCCAGCAGGAGAAACAAGCGTCAACGCTCCTGCCTCTGCTGCTCCCAGGACCCCGCAGGTGAGGCCATCTGTTAGGGCGAGCCCACTACCTGGACACCAGCTAAGGCTGGAATGGATCTGGCCCTTAACTGTTGTTGATTTGTGACAGATTAGAGACATGTCTTTTACCAAGGCAGCTGTTAAGTACAGTATGTTGTTCCTTGGGTTGCGTCAATCAGAGACCTTGAATGGATACTTCATCCAAAAGGCAGTGTCTGTCTAGGTACCCTGATAGCATAGTTTTAGCCAGAGATTTTTGGCAGAGATATTACAAGGTCATTTGTAATGCTTCATGTTTTATTTTGCTGTCCTATTGTCATCAGTACCTTTTTTTTTTTGGTGCTTAAGTACATTTAATGTTCTTCCTGGTGTTGCTTGAAACAGAGATCTTGAAGGGATACTTCAGCCAACGACCTTAAGTTTTGTTTTGTCTCAACTGTGTCTTACAGTGGGAGGCCTGGCATGTGAGGCAGAACATGACGCTACAATGGACTGGATCGGCGAAGAGTAAATTCAAATATATATTTGATATATGAATATATATGTTCATTAATGTATATATTCATTTGTAGACATTGATCCACAAAGGGTTGGATTTGCTAGGTCATGTATCTGTATCTGTCAGAAAAGAAAGACCTTTTTGTAACACTGCTTATTCAAAAGAGCTTCAACACTGGTCTGTATAGGGTTCTTCAACCAGGTAATGTGAACATTTTGAAGCACAAGTTAAGTTATCGGAATCCAGAAACTTAATACGCATTAGTTACAATTAATTGTAAATATGTTGTGTGAATTATACATACTTTTCAGTCACGAGGTCAGTATCTTGATAAAGTGTCACAACTCTGTATAATTTGATGTTCTCTCACCATCAGCTCTGGTTGGTGAGGGGCAGTTATGTACTTTTGGTCAACAACCTGTGGTCAGGCTTGAAGATATTCACAGTATTATCTACCTGTACTCCATTAGGAGCATACTGCATATAAACATATGAGCGCCCCCAATAATGAAGTGATGGAGTGGCTGATGAAGATGGAGGGGGTCCTGGGTGTTATTAGCTGTTTTTGCGTTTGAACTCTGCTGCTGCTGTGTGACAATAAATACTTTATGGAAAGTACCGAGGTTGTTGTGAAGATGAATTAGTGATATTTTTAAGTATTGGAAGAAATATCACAGATTTTATTAATGTAAATACTTTCTGTGGATGCAGTGAGAAGTCAACTTGGTATTTCAAATGTGATTTATTGAATTGCTTTAAGAGTCCACCATTCTGAGGTTCATCATTCTTTGATTCTGTGACTTTGAAATATGTCACCATCCAGTACATTGCAAAATCAATCGAAAGACTGTGATTTAAAGATACAGTCCTTGATTCAGTTTTGCAAAAAAGTTATGATATTTGAGCTCAACAAATCAAATTGCACCCCTCCCTTCTGTGCTCCTGAGGCACCATGTTGATTGGCTGGTATTGTTCATGTTTCGATCTGAACCACTATGTCTATTTCCCGTTTACAGAGCCAGGACTGTACGAACGCCAGAGTTTTTGGGTTTTTGGTGCAAGCACGGCTAGAGGACTGTGAGGAGCAATTTGAATTTGATAAAAAGTGTCTCGGATTAGAATCTTATACTGCACCTTTAAGTGAAATGATGACTCTTAGCTTAAGAAATTGGTAGTAATATCTTTGCACATGAATATTTTTACACTGGGTTTTCTGTATATTGTGTTATACATTTTCAGCTTTTTAGGAGCTCTAGACAAGGGTGGATATTTTGAAGAAAATAGACAAACAGAATAATAACAAATGCAAGAGCATACATTTAATGGGGGACATGGAAAACAGTATGTACATTCAACATGACTATGATTTGGACTGTTTCCTTTCCTGTGGACCTGTTTGGAACTATTTCCAAATCTTTCGCAGTCTTACCAGGAACGCTGAAACACAATAAAAGAACAAAACATTAGTTTATGATGAAATCAAATAATATGTTGTCTAAAACTCCCTATTTCGTATGTTGACAGCACACACATTGTATACAGTCAATCAAACACCATGCTTGAGCCACATCAGTCACAAATACTCCATCTTCTCTTCACATTTTAAGACCCCCTCCAGTGAAAATCAGGTTTTTAACCTTGTTAACATGATACAAATGTTAACATGATACACAACATTTCATGAGAGAAATAAGCAGGGTTGAGTATTCCCACCATGGAGATGTAGTGTACCAATGACAGTCTCAAAAACACAGAATTAGACAGCCTGGGTTTCATACGTCACATACCTAAGGAACCAATCCCGTTAACTTGCAAGGTGGGGCTGTACCTATCATAACATAGCATAAGGCTACGCATAAAACGAGGTTCACAAGGTTCTGTTCTGGTTCACGCACCAAATTTGGCACCGCTCTGTGCAAAGAATAAATTGGTTCAGAACCTGAAAACTTCGCAGCTGGAAACAAAATTGTTGTCGTGTTATATGTTGTCCCTTGTGGCACCAACAGGAGCAGCGCTCCAAATTACTCCACAATAAAGGCTTTTATTTTTCTATAAAAGAAAGTTGGTGACGCCACGGTTTGCTGACTTGTACGCGACGCAATCCGGTATCTTCCTACTAGTATTTACTTCCATTGCGCACCACCCTCTGCTGATTACAATGGTTACAATTCTGGTGGAAACTTAAAGAATCTTTAACGGAACCGGATCAAGAACCATAGCATTCATAGCAACACGAATACTAAATAAGGCAAACGTGTAGATTTACATCCAAACCATTTTAAGGCCATGAAGGGATAAATATGTAAAGTTGAGGAACAGAGATGGGTTTTTAGGGGTTTAATAAGTGCCAGGAGAGGAACTTTAACATAATAACTCACCTGTGTGCCCTAACTGCTCTGGGTGTGGTCTTGCAACATATGGCACACTGCCGAAGGGTCTGGCGTCTGGACTGCTTGCTTTGTCTGAAAAAGATTTTGTGACATGATACTCTTTATCGGCAGTCAACATGCTTGCTACATGCACACTTCACTAAATAAAGTTGATATACAACACTTCCAATACCTCATCTCACTAACCTCCATAATTTCTTAAATAAGTGAAAGTGACAAGGAATGTAGGCTCCATCAAAATGCAACCTTTGACAGTTTTACACACCTTTCCCCTCGCCATTAGATTCCTCCTCCTCCTCCTCCTGACCCTCCTCTGTTAGTGCTCTCCTGCTGTTCAAGCTGCCGTCTTTCCTGAATGACGGACCCACGTACCAATCCCGGTACTGCACCTCAATGACGCGTTCACAAACCAGAGGTAGTTTGGAGTAGTGGATTCCCTCCAGCAATTCAACAATCTGCGTCACACTGCAGGGGCAGGAGAGCAGATAGGATGAAGGCACAAGTCATTACAGTAAGATAATCCTCTTCAAAAGTGTTTATGCTTGATTAGTCAAGACTTCAAAAATGTGATACACTGGAAGAACTGTATTACTCTGATACCAGCTAGTATTGGTCACATTCAAATAATACTTTAATTTATTACAAATATGATGTTAGCATTCATTCAGTGAAGCAGTCCACCCTTAAAGTGAAAGTGTTCTAATTCTAATGATGATGTGGGTATGACGCACTTTGCCAAATATACAGCACACACGGCCCCTGGGTGCAAGTGTGGAATGACAACAGGCAGAACTAGCTGAGGATCCAGCATGTCCAGTGCAATCTGAGACAAAAAGAAGCAAACACACGCATCAGATCTACATGGCATCATCAGAAAGACAACGGGTGAGGCTACAAGGGAACTTTAGGTGAGATTGAGACACTGGCATTCATTTTTCATCGCTAATCATACTAAATTATATTAGTAAAATTATTGAACTATTACCTTCAATAAACTGTAAAAAAGAAAAAAATCAGTTCTGGAATGCTTAGCTGGCAGACACGTTTGCTATGAATGGTATATTACACTCAAAAGAAATGAACTCAAACCAATAATAGGTGTGGACACTTGCCACAAGCAAGTTTATGCCTAACACAGCTAGCCAACAGACAACCTAGGGAATAACTGGGGACTAATGTGCTCAGAGGATAGCAGTGATGCTGTTCTCACCGAGTTGAACCCCCAGCCTGTCAGGAGAGACCCAGCAGTCTGCAGGTCTGCCTTATGGAACTGCACATTGTCTGGCCAGTCCTCTCCTCGACGCAGGCTCCAAGATTTCCGCCAGTGCTTGTAGTTCAGGCGGGCTCGTCTGTGATGGTCATCCCTCACCTCAACACTCAAAACTCTGCCCTTAGAGCCCACTGTGTGGAGAGATCGACAGGGAGGGAATTGTGAGGTTGACGGCAAAACTTTGGAATACGTTTCTAGAGGTGATTTTGAACACATTATACAAAGTACACTTATATTTGGTTGGCAAAAACAACATTTTATGGAGACGGGTAGAAAGAAAGACAGAAAGAAAGAAAGAGAGAGCGATATTATAATGCCTTGTTTTAAGGGCAGTGCCATTGAGTGTATACTATGAGGGGAAAATTAGAGCGGTGAGCAGAGGGCACATTAACCTAAGAATACTATACTGTGAAGAGAATACTGTACATATCACCCTGAGCACTCACCTGCTCTGGACAAGAAGAGACTCAAGGCTCCAGACCCTGAGCCTGACTCCAGCACACAGTCCCCCTCACTAATGTCCATCATCATCGCCATTGCTGCACAGTCCTGTGGGAAACATGAGACGAGATCAGAGAAAAAGAAAAACAAGATATCGAGTATTTAAATGTCAACAAATTATGGATCTGTATGTAACATTTGATTGTGTGAAGGTAATTTCTTCTGTTGTGAAAGTTATGATGGCGTAGTAATGAAGTACAGTATTGGCATTCAGTACTGACAGTACACTCTTATATGTATCTCATAAAGAAGCTGTTACAGGGTACAAAATAGTCTTCATTTAACAAGTCACAGCAGACATGTATTTTCATGTTCTCTGTTTAATGTCTCAGCTGATACCTTAGGGTAGGTGATGGCTGGCCCTCTCTTCATGTACAGGGTGAACTCCTCCAGACTGGGTCGGCGCAGGGACATTGGGATACCCAGAGAGGTGTGGAGGGACGGGCCAGAGGGGTGCTCAGCGATGGCGTTGTGGGGGATCCAACCCCAGGGGCTATACAGCTTCCCACCCTCCTCCAGTGTGAACATCTTCTGAAACGCGATTCGTTTTTTCTTCCGTCGCTCTGCCAGGACGAGTTCTCCGTAGGACAACAGTCGCTCTCCTGGGAGACAGACGTGAGCGTCCTGAGCGGACTCTGTGCTCTCAGTTGGTGGCCCAGCGTCTGCTGTGGTGAGGCTGTCACCAACTGACACACTGTCCACTTCCTCTCCTCTCCTTTGGATGTCCCCCTGACTGCCTTCTACCTCCTGATGTGTGTGAGTGTCCCCATGCAAGGCTTCAACAGGCACCTTATCATTCTGAGCACCTTCTGGTCTGTCATTGTTATCTTCCTTTTTGTCCTCTCTCAGCTGCCACACTTCAGGGCTCAGACTTTCCTGTGGTATCAGACGACTGACCCTCTCCAAGGGTGACAGGGGTCTCCGCCTGCCAAACAATGGTGCTTTAAGGGGTAAAGGTGGAACTTTGGGGGCAGGGTTGTTCCCATCCTCACCAGACCCTTCAGCCCCAGTCCCAAAGCTTCGCACACTGGCCGTGACATTTAGCTTGGGACAGACATAACAGTTACCTCTCAGAGCCACACAAAGTCGGGCTAGTCTGTGTGTCACAACGACAGCCTGCTTTAACTGCAAACTGGACGACATAACAGCAGCTGCAAAGTTAATGGTCTTTTCTCTTGCTGAAGTCTAGCGTTAGCAAGGCGTGTTTATGTTGTCATGGTCTCTCCAATGTCTCCGCATTTTCCAAAACGTAACCAAGTTTAGGTCGCTTGTATATACTTTATGGACTGAAGGACAAAACGTTCAGCTTTAAACATGCCTACATGCGATCTAACAACATTGATGTGTACAGTAACATGACTTACTCAGGGCAGCGCCATATTGGAATCACACACGTGTGCTTGGCGTCACCCACACACCAACCGATGGGGGGTGCTATTAGGAGTAAAGAATGTCTAGATTTTTGGAATATGGAATAGAAATGTCAATGGGGACACGCTTGTCTGTTATCGTATGTTGGATTGTTTGTTCGTGGTACAAGAATGATCATGACTGCGAGCTGTCTGTAGTGAAACCGGTGTATAACCTGCTGGAAATATGGAAATACTTGGACCAGTTTGGCCTAGCTGTAAAATACGCCTTTAGCAGATTGCCGAAGATTTTGCAAATGTAACATTAGGTTTGTTAGGACTAAATGATCATTCTCACCTTGCTGAACCACAAGACCAACAAGTATTTATGTGACACAAAGTACACACGTCATATATAGATATATTTATAATGAAATAGTAAATAGAATATAGAATATATCGAACATAAATGTATTGATGGATAATGGGGCAGAAGTTATTTGCATCTAGAGGTAATTGTGCGCTGGGCACTTCGGGTATTCTGGGATAGTTCTTGGGCACTCAGAGACCTACTGCGACGGGGATGCATTACAATGTAACACACACTTCCGCTTGCTCCCAACGTGGAAAGCATGAGTGAAGTCACTGGATACTGTAGCTGTTTTTAAACAATTGTTAGATATTAAAGTATGAGTTGTGGGTGACTCTGTTAAATATAAACATGCAGGTATCCACCGTGAATGACGTGAAAATCTATAATCTGAGCCATGGAAAATCACTTCCAGAGGTAAGATGCTCTTAGAATAAGCAGCTAAATTCGCTAACACGTTTTAGCCTACCATCTAGGTTAATTAGGCATCATAGTAAGTAAAGTAATGTGTGGTAATGTTTCAGAAACATAGAATTTGTGTTGAATTAGGTAAGTTATAACAGCAGTTATATTTTAAATAAGCGCTTGTATTCAAATCGACTTGTCGAGAGCACGCTTGGTGCATACAATGTAAACATTAAGTTATCCGGAGGTACTTGGTCACCTAGCTAGCTGTGTTGACTAACTTCTGTCTTTCGATTGCAAGCTTATGTAAAGCAGTAAGCTTGCTAACACCAGTTATTATAACAACGCACTGTCATGTTGATACCCAGAGACATTAAAAAGTAATTGCCGCAGAACTAATCATTGTCGATATTTTCTTGCTTCAGTGGTTATCAGACCGGAAGAAAAGGGCTCTGCAAAAGAGCGACGTTGGTGAGTTGTAGTTTTAAGTAATATTACAAATACACAGTTTATCACTAACAATATGGGTTTTGCATTATTGCCCTATCTCATCCTACAGGGCATTCAGCGTTCTTAACAATGATAGCCTGCTTAAAGCTTTGATCTCTGAGTTATCTATCAATATGTCAGAGCAACATGTGCTAGTACCCATTATGTGGTGTCACTTCTAAGGTTTGACTGTACACATATCACAAAGAACATGTTGCTTGATTGTGGGATAGAAATGATTCTGTAGTCAATGGTTAACTGAACATTGTGTTTGTTCCCTTAGATATCCAACGTAGGATTGAACTCATTCAGGATTTTGAGATGCCTACAGTGTGTACCTCACTCAAAGTGTCACGTGATGGGCAGTACATTTTGGCTGCAGGTGAGCATTAGACCATATTTGTGACTTTAGAGATTTAAAAATATGCCGGATTATTAATTTTGTTTAACTGGTATGTAAATTTGAAGTCTATGTTATGTCTTCCTTTTGCCATCTGAAAGATGAGATGGATAAACTCTGTCACTTGTCTACATATTTTTTCAGGCACTTATAAACCCAGGATACGCTGCTATGACACTTATCAGTTATCTTTGAAATTTGAGAGGTGTTTGGACTCTGATGGTAAGGAATCATTTTAAGATGCCTACCATTTAATCTTATGCAATGAAATGTCCATGCTGTGTGAGATTCTATCATACCTGAAGCAAATTAAGTGGAATTCCGTTTCCATCACTGTAATGCAGAACTACATAACAACACTAGTTGTGTGGGGTCAGATTTAACTAGCTGCGTGATGCCTAAGGACCTTAAATAATGTCACAGTAAATAAACCACTGACTACACAATGCCTATGGGCCTTGGAACTTTATAAGTGACTGTGCTCTGTACCATCTGCTGAGCACCACTGCCAGTGATTTTCCCCAAATTGCTTTGGAGTTCAGTCAGAAATGAAGTTAGGTGAGACCGGATACAACCATCAGAATATGTGTTATATGCTCAATTATTGACTAATTTTGCCTATGTATGCTTTACTGGTCTGCTGGTATCTTCGTTTCCAAAATTCCAGTAACAGCAATGAGTAGTCAGTTCATAGTATTGTAATTCCATGACAACAAGCAACAGTTACCATATAAGTGGGTCACTTAACCTCTCGCCACATACGTTGATGGTTAATTGTATCTAACTGATGAATGGAAAAGTTTACAGGTTATTTGTTTTATGGGGTTGTCTTTTCAGTCAGTTTTTTTATGTCTTGTGTGCAGATTTAATGTCATTTAGAACAAAATGATCCACATTTTCACAAACTTTCTTGCACCACTACTTATTAAACCAGACTCTGTGCAATGTCTCGTTCTAAAGGTATTAGCCAAATATGTTTACGATGATATTATTTATTTTCTGTTTCAGTTGTGGCCTTTGACATCCTTTCAGATGACTATTCTAAGGTAAGGCTCTTTTTTATAGAGTGCTTATTACTGTATCTTATAGGCCATTTTGAGTGTGTGTGTGTGTGTGTGTGTGTGTTTGTTTGTGTTGTGCCCTCATTTACCATGTGCTACCTTTGGGTGCAGCTGGTGTTTCTCCATATTGACCGCTACGTTGAGTTCCATTCTCAACATGGCCACTACTACAAGACACGAATTCCAAAGTTTGGACGAGACTTCTCCTATCACTACCCCTCCTGTGACCTGTATTTTGTGGGGGCCAGGTAAGGTCTCACAGCAAGTGTGTGCAGCATTCAAATGCTTATGGTCTGAGGACAGAGCGCTCTCGCTGTTCTGTGTGATCTAGTATACTTTGTTTTGTCCTGCTTCCCCAGTTCTGAAGTATACCGACTGAATCTCGAGCAGGGCCGTTTCCTCAACTCCCTTGAGACCAGTGCAGCGTGAGTATCCTCCCACCAGATGGAGCACTAGTACCAGGCCTACCAGTCTTGTATCTGAACAGCCTTGTCTTATTCCCCATGTGATCTTCTGGAGGTTTAATAGAACTTATGACTTCTGACTGTGACAGAGATGGTATGTTGACCTCTGTGAGGAAATGTTCACTCTTTCACTGTTTTACATGGTTGTGTATCTTATCTACAGAGAGCATAATGTGTGTGACATCAACCCTATTCATCACCTGTTTGCAACCGGGACAATAGAGGTATGTGAAGTTGAAGGCTTGGACTATGTCTGGTGAACTCCTACACTAGTTCCACTTTTTTGAAGTATAGGTGTTTACATTGCGTGTATGTGTGTGTTTTGCAGGGCAAGGTTGAATGCTGGGATCCCCGTGCCAGGAATCGTGTGGGCCTTCTTGACTGTGCCTTAAGCAGTGTGACGGACAGCACAGAGTGAGTGCTCAGACTCCTGGGGGTTTTTGGCCATCAGCAAAGATCAAATTGTTTTCAGTATACTCCTCTCATTCATTCAAAGCAAAAACCTTTTTATGTGTGTGTTTTCGACAGAGTTGATGGCTTGCCATCGGTGACGGCACTCAAATTCAACGGCTCACTCGGTATGGCAGTGGGAACTAGCACGGGTCAGGTAAGTGGATAAGATATGGACCGCATGGCTAAGCACATGGACACTGATGCCCCAAGGCTGAAAATTGCATGGGCAGGGTGATGCCCCCCCTGCCTTCTATTTTTTTTAGAGGAATGCTGGACTGGTATTTGGATGGACAGTTTTTGTGGACTATTAATGCAAAGCTGAGAGTCAGTCTTATCTCTAGCTAGCTGTGGGGATCTGAGATTAACCTGTTTGCTCCATCTCAGGTTCTCCTTTATGACCTGCGATCCTCCCAACCACTGCTGGTGAAGGACCATTACTACAGCCTTCCTATCCACTCCCTCAACTTCCACGAACAGTTGGACCTGGTGATCTCTGCTGACTCCAAGATCATCAAGATGTGGCATAAGGACACGGTAAGAGAGAAGCTCTCTGTCTCCAACAAACACCTACAGCGGGTAAAATAAGTATTTAACACGTCACCATTTTTTCCAGTAAATATATTTCCAAAGGTGCTATTGACATGATTGACATGAAACATGAAAGATGTTGGGTAACAACCCAAGTAATCAATACAGACAAAGAAACCAACACAAATACATTCAGAAATTAAGTTATGTGTATTAATTAGTGCTGTCAAACGATTAAAATATTTAATCGCGATTAATCGCATTTATGTCATAGTTAACTCAAAATTAATCGCGATTAATCGCAAAGTTTTATCTATTCTAAATGTCCCTTCGTTTAATTTTTTTTTTCCATCATTTTATTTTAATTTTAATGCCCTTACCAACATGGAAAAGTGAATTGGCTTGCTTTATGCAAATGTTTTATTTTATTGAAAACCAACATTGCCAAACAGGGCGGTACAAAATAAAATTATAAAGTGCACATTTCAGGTAAACAAGGACTCAGCCTATAGTGCAGTTAAACCATGGCTTAATATTTTCTTTTTTTCAAGTTTGCTGGGAACATAGCAGTCAGGCCTCTTATTTCAGAAACAATGAACCGTAACAGTTAGGTTACCAATAAAAGGTAAGCCTACTACTTCCTTGCTTTCAGCCAGCTGCCTGTTGACATTTTCAGACAACAGTGAAGCTGGCTTCTTTTGCACAACACAACTTTTAAAAGTAAACTTTCCATTCAGAAGCTTTTTATCATCCATTTCGCCGTATCGCGCTCACCATTCACTCAAACCGTAATGTTAGCCTACTGCACAGTTTGCGAGGCCAAAAAGAATGTTAATCTAAAAAAAAAAAAAAAATCGCGTTCATCTCGCGATAAAAAAATGAACGGCGTTAAAATGGATTTGCGTCAACGCCGTTAATAACGAGTTAAACTTGATAAAAATCTGCTGCCATCTACCAGGATGATGAAGATGAAACGAGGGTGGACATTTCAGTAAGACAGTGAACAGCCAAGGAAACTGTCAATTGGTTTCAGAGAAAGAAAATAAAGCTGCTAGAATGGCCCGGCCAATCACCTGACTTGAATCCAATTGAAAATCTATGGAAAGAACTGAAGATCAGAGATCATAGAAGAGGCCCAGGGAACTTTCAAGATTTGAAGACTGTTTGTGTGGAAGAATGGGCCCAAATCACACCTGAGCAATGCATACTACTAGTTTCTCCATATAGGAAGCGTCTTGAAGCTTTTGTACAAAGTATTGAATAAATATCAGTAACTGTGTTCAATACTTTTTCCCTGTGTCATTTCACATTATTATACATAACTTAATTTCTGAACTTATTTAATTTGTTTTCTTTGTATGTATTGGTTACTTGGGTTGTTACCAACATCTGGTGAAAATGTCATGTCAATAACACCTACAATACAATAACAATAACACAGAGGCTTGTTTCCCTGGTGTAGCACTAGGAATCGAACCATGACTGTTTTGCTGCTTCCAGCAGTCAATCCACAAATAAATACTGTTGATACAGTTAACGGTCACGTACATTCCACTGTGCACTACTTTGATACATTTTACTTTACAGAGTTGTAGATGACTGCAGCAACATGGCGCACTAAGCGTCGGCATAAAATTTTTTCGCGCTGTGTTGACATCACCGTTGACATGCGCAATGACCAATCCGTCAACCATGCCGGCCCCTTAGGGGCCCCCTTTTCGGAGATATTGACACCACTCCAACTCTGACGTGTCCATCCTGATTGAGACAATTTTATTGTTTTGGCGCTATATAAATAGAATTGAATTGAATTGATCCCGCGCAGTGATTCTGTACAAATATTTGCAGTCGTTCTTTTGTTTCTCTTTTTTTTTTTCAATCCTTTTTTCCGTTGAAATGAATGGGGAAACATATTGGAGAACTTTGTAAAGCCTTCGGGTTTCCAACAGCCACATTTCAACGACATCCAATATGACTGCCGTAAATTCTTGGTGTGGTCCGCTGGCCCTTTGCTCATGTTCTTTTGGGGCGGTCCGCTGGTGAGTTAGACAAATGGCCCCAATTTTGCCACTTCCTTTATAATGGTGAAATAATGTCTCACCTTGAGAGTCTTTAGTGCCATTAACTTCTTTTGTTTAGTGGCTGATGTTTTAAATAGACTATGCCAAGGGTACGATTAAGAAATGTCAGGAATTGCTGACGTTATTACAGTGCATGAAATGCCCTGTATTGTTATTCCTACGTGGCTTCTTTTTCCCCTTATTCTTTTTACCTTTTTCTGCGCTTAATTCAGCTCGAACCGCTTAACGTAGAAACTTTGTTCAAACTTTGTTGTGTAGGTCTTGTAAAGGACACTTCAGCTATGTATTTTTCTAAACTTTATACTTTTTCAGATACCGTAAATCCTCAAATAGTAGCCGGGGCTTTTATTTACTTAGGCTGCACAGCGCACCGGCCTGTATTTGGGGCAGGCTTGTATTAGGGGCAGGCCTTTATTTCTTACGGCTCTTCCGAATGTTCAAAAAAGTTCCGTGGATTTGAATGGGGCACCCCAACGTTAGCAGGTCTGTAATTTCTTGATATTCACCACCAAAAGTTAATGGCCGCTGTCATTGGCAACGGGTTTTGTGTTTCTAATTCACATCTTTCATATCATTCCGCAAGAAGTCCGTCATTTAACGTAGCGGAAAGTCATTGTATCTTGAAGTCAGCAAGTAATGGGTTGCTACGCAACACCTGGGGCGTTAAAGTTCTATTAGCCTGAAAAAAAAAATGTCTTAGTGGAAATCAGGAAACGTATAATAACAAATTCGCCTTGTAGGCTGAAACATTTCTTTTTTTATTGCAAACAGCCATGAAATTAGCCAACAACATTAAACATGAGGAGAACATGTATTTATGAAATGCATTCAATTCAATTGTGATGTCTGCTTTGTGCTGGACTGATGCTGGTAGGCTACAGTAAAATAGGCTACGGTACCTTTTTTTTTACCCCCGGCTTGTATACGGGGCCCGGCCTTTATTTGTCCTTATCAACCACGCCCCCGGCTACTATCTGAAGCCCGGCCTCTAATTGAATCCCGGTCTTTATTTGAGGATTTGCCGTATTAAAGAAAAACTAATAAAAAATGTCCCATTGACTTACATTGGGCCATTGTGACATCAAAATAGGGTCATTAAACTGGCTTGCACCTGTGCTTCACTGACACCTGCGCCAAGGTTCCTTCTCTCTGTCCCTCTCCATTCAACTGTATAACTAAGAATTACTTTCCTTCTTCCTCTCTTCTTTCACTTTCTTTTCTTCTTTCCTTTCTTCACTCTCCTTTCCTTCCTTCTTTCACTCTTATTTCCTTTCTTCTTTCCTTTCACTCTTCTCTCTTTTCTTCTTTCATCTTTCACTCTTCTTCTTTCTTTTTTCCACTCTTATTTCCTTTCTTTACTCTCCTTTCCTTTCTTCGTTCACTCTTCTTTCCTTCTTTCACTCTCCTTTCCTTTCTTCGTTCACTCTTCTTTCACTCTTCTTTCCTTTCTTCTTTCCTTCTTTCACTCTTCTCTCTTTTCTTCTTTCATCTTCCACTCTTCTTTATTTTCTTCTTTCCTTCTTCCACTATCTTCTTTCCTTTCTTCACTCTCCTTTCCTTCTTTCACTCTTCTTTCTTTTCTTCTTCCTTTCTTAACTTTTGCATTTCATGCACTGGTATTTCCTTCAGGAAATGCATTTTCTAGTTCTCCTTATTCTTTTTACCTTTTTCTGTGCTTAATTCAGCTCGAACTGCTTAATGTAGAAACTTTGTTCAAACTTTGTGGCGCAGGTCTTGTAAAGGACACTTCAGCTATGTATTTTTTTTTTCTAAACTTTATACTTTTTAAGATATCAAAGATAAACTAATAAAAAATGTCCCATTGACTTACATTGGGCCATTGTAACATCATAATAGGGTAATTAAACTGGCTTGCACCTGTGCTTCACTGACACCTGCGCCAAGGTTCCAAGGCACCTCTTCTCTCTGTCCCTCTCCGTTCAACTGTTTAACTAGGAATATTAAGAGACACCTTCCATACTCTACTTTTTTCTCTCTCCATCTTTCTCTCTATCCTCTCACTACTTTTTCTCACACTCCATCTCTCTGCTTCACTCCATTTTCTCTCCATCTTTCAATATTTTCCCTCTTTACTCTCTCTTTATCTTATTATCCATAGCCACTACTGTTCACTCTTCTTTCCTTTCTTCCTTCAATTACTCTGTCTATCAATTCCTACTCTTTTTTCAACCTTTTTGTCAGCCTTCTTTGACTTTACAGTCCTCTATCCTCCCTCACACTCCATCTCTCTGCTTCACTCCATTTTCTCTCCTTTCAATATTTTCTCTCTTAACTAAATTCTTATAGCTGCGGAAATGTAACAAATGTAATCATGTGTTTGCATGTGTTGTCCCTTTCTTTGGGACGGGTAGGCTGGGTGTGTGGGAGTTAAGCGATTTCAATCACTGACCTCACAAATTTTCAAACATGTTAACCTGACCGCTATTCAGTCTGTCCCACGCCTTGTCCAACAGGGGGTAGTTGTGCGAAACAATTATAGTATGAATAGGCATTGGCTTCCCATGCTGCTACGCAATCACACTCCCATTTTCTTGCAAAAATGCATCTCTAGTTATTCATATCAGCAAAACCTACCAGTAGTTTAACTTGCTTGTTCCCTTTTATGGGTTCTGAAAGTAACTATTAATGTTCTAGCCAGTTAACATAGTGTGTTTTACAATTGACAAATACTGGCAGAGGATCCATTTCTCTAACCCTCTGACAAGAGAGCAATAGTGTTATTTTTCACCTGTTACGAGAAATCTGTCATCGCAGGAGTACTTCTTCATAGGTTAAAAACAGAACTGCCGTCCACTGAAAGCAAACACCACACACACACACACACACACACACACACACACCACGCACACACAGTCTACTCTAAGCCCCCTGAAAGGTTCTTTGTAGAATGCTGTCAGCACCAGCCTAGCCGTTTAGCTTCTTCAGAAGAATGATTTCCAGACTCTCCGTTTGACTAAATTATGCGGTGAGGAGAGACTTGTATAATGCGAATGAGTCACAAACTAGCAACACCAAGAATAAAAAAACACCAAGCGTGTCATGTGTCCTCTTTAAACACTTCCATTGTCGTTTGGTTTAATTGCAGCGCCTTTCTGTAATGTGTCGTCTGAACTTGCAGCGCGTTTTGTAAATGCTGCGCATGTGTTGTCAAATTGACGAAGGTGTTTTCTTAATTTGCGTGTGTTTTGTCCATTTGCACACGTTTTCTTAAGTTGCAGTGCGTTGCGCTCTCAGGGCCACCGTACAGAACAGAGCTGTTAGTGTTCATTTACACTGAGCTTTTGAGGTTTCCTTGACAAACTGTTGGATTCATGTTAAGTACTAGGGCAAAGGTAAAGAACAAACATTTACTCAACACAGTATTCGTACCACCAATTTTAGATTATATATTATATATTTAAGAAATCACAAATAAGCGTTTGATGTCCTTTATGAAGCTTCTCGGCATGCTTTGGTTAGAGTCACTCGTGGAGGAACATTTTGCAATGTTGTTTGTTTTCTTTGCAGGGTAAAATATTTTCTACCGTGGAACCTCAGGCCGACATCAATGATGTTTGTATTTACCCAGATTCTGGTGAGTAGCATCATGGCGGTACGTTCTCAGTCTTGCCATACATACACAACGTTTGTTTCATAGCAACACAGAATAACTACCCTTCGGTGTATGTGTTACCAAGACTCAAGTCCATGGAAAACTGAGCAGATTCTTCTGTAGTTCCTGTCACCACATCTCTGATACCAGTTTTGGTACATTGTACAAAATGTGTACATCACATTTAAACATCGCTACATTGACCTCCATTGGTTTAGCATCTCAAGCTTATAAGCATACTTCAACCAAATACACGAACACAGTTGAAATGAATTAACATTGCTGCATTGTGTATGAGGTTAATGGAACATGTTTGAGCATGTTTGAGCGTTTGCATTTGATTGTTCCATCCACTGTGCCAGGAAATCCATGAATAGTCCAGTTATTTGCTAGATAAATGATAATGAAGCTAGATAATAGATATTTAGGGAGGTTAACAACAGGGGTTGCTGAAGCCTTTGCTAAACAAACAATTTTCAGTCTTATTACGCTAAGGATATTGAAAAGGTAGTTCAACTGTTGGTAAACGATTGATTTATTTATTTCTGAGAAGTATTTTCTTGCTGTCACTCTTTTCTGAGAAAATGGACTGATTGCAACATACAGAATTCTGGATATGTGACGTATTTGAACCTCCCTTGGCTCATCCATCAAAAGCCCTTTGTGTTGATAATGCATCCACCACCACCACTCATCCCTGTTGTAATTCCTCTTGCAAACACTAGATGGCAGAGGCAGTAACACAAACTTGATTTTCTACTCTCACTATCGGATGAGTTAATGTGAGGTCCATGCCTGATCAAATGTGCTACTATTGCTATATGTTATCACATGGTGTCAGAGGGAAACAGCAACATTGTACTTACACCATCCTCTGTTACTATCATTACAGGGGGGGGGGGGGGTGGTATTTAGCAATTAAGGAGCCCTACCAATTCAGTTGGTTTAGCTGACAGTTGTGTGCATCTGGGTTAGCAGCTTGTGAGACAGTATGACATTTTGAGCTGGCTACTGCAGGTTGTGCCCTTACTAGGCCTCCATGTTGTAATGTTACCAACACAAAGTGCTGACCTGGGACAGGGGATTAACAAACTTGACAAATGATGTTTGAAGGACTAAGCCATTCTGACCTTTGAGTCTTATAGTCTCACTCTAGTGGTGAAGTTTGTCTGGGAGTTATTGAGTTCAATATCCAGAGACAGATGGGGCCTAATGTTTAGAGCTGCCTCAGCCTTTACGTGACTAGGTTAGAGATTATTGTGTTAAAGGCAGAATTGGCCATATACAGCTATAAGGGTTAGGACAGTCCAGTAGTGCAGGATAAGTTATCACAGCCTCCACACCTGAAAATCCGATCAGATCAGTATCAGAATAATTTTTATTGGCCAAATATTTACACATACAGGAAATTAACTTGGTGTGGTTGATGCATAGGACATAAAACATAGAATCATATTAACAAAATAGCAAAAATAAGAATAAAAGATAAATGAAAAATAATTTGGGCACGTGCGGGGCTAAGATGCAGTGAATTGGAATTAGCATAGTGCAATATAGAAATAATTTACACTGTAGTGCATCAATTTAGGGGTTGTGTTTCCCTCTCATTCCAACTTTTAGGCTCTGATTGGTTATTTTACAGACTTTTGCTTTGTCACTGATTATCTATGTTCTCTCACTCTTTTGCTGTCTCCTATTCTCTCTACCTCTTTCTCTGTGTGTAGGTATGCTTTTCACTGCAAATGAAGATCCCAAAATGAACACATTGTACATACCGGTAATTATTGAAGTGTTTTGTTTGTGTTTTTGGCCCTTGAAAATGTTTTTTCTCTGTGGATAAAATGTCCCTCTAATAACCTTGGCCTTAATAAAAGTAATCATCGTCAAAACAAACAAGAAAGATACAATACCCATCTTCAAGTGCAGATGACGACCCATCCACAAACACCCTGCCTTGGGCTTTTCCTGGAAAATCTGTTCACTGGCTGACATCTGAAAAGCCACAAGACCTGATTACTCACTCCATATTTTCCAAGTACAGCCCTTAGACACGTCACTTTGATGATGGTGTCAACAGCGCTCCTCCGGCCCGTGCCTCTATCGTGGCTTTCTGGGAGGAATGTGTTTACACAATACAGCCGTGTGTTTGTGGATATTATGGAGATGGCCGTGCGTAGCCAGGGCAGATTAGTTTCTCGTTAAAGTGAGCTAGAGTGTGAAAGGTACAAACAGAGAGCACAGTGGAAATATTCTGAGAAACACTAGTTCAAAACAGTTGCCCCTGGCAACAACCATGAAGGCCGTTCTGTTGCAGAAAGTCAGAACAGCAGGTGTTTTACAATGTCAGAAGATATCATTATTTATGAAATGAGATGCATATGTCTACTAATGAGAACATCCTTATTTTGGTGATTAGTATGCCCAATGTTTCTCAACATTGCAAGGTTAAATACTATTCAATTTCCTCTTTTCGTGTCTATTTTCAGTCACTTGTGTCAGCCTGACTTAACATTGACATGAAGACATTTTGTGCATATACTTGAGAAGTCTCTCTACCCTGCATAACACCACGTGGTGGGTGCTTCAGGCGGATGACCGTTGATGTGGTTAAACCCATTCCCCCTCCGCTCTTTTCATTTGTCGCTCACTGCTGTCCTTTGTCCCACCTCAGGCCCTTGGCCCCGCTCCACGCTGGTGCTCCTTCCTGGACAACCTCACTGAGGAGCTGGAGGAGAACCCGGAGAGCACCGTCTATGACGACTACAAATTCGTCACCCCCAAAGACCTCGACAACCTGGGTAACTTGGATTTGATTTGCGTTGTCCTTCAGAGAAAGTGAAAAATAGGGAATTAAAACTAGGCTTCATTCCCTTGCATAAAGGTCAAAGCTTTCCACAAAAGCGTATTACAACAATGGGTTTCACTACGAGAACCAAATGCAATGCTTATTGAAGTGTTCTGTGTAAATACCTGTTCATCTACAAAGAGGTAAGGGGGTCTCACATAGCTCATGCTCCTAGCCTTTACTTGATGAATAGGTTATATTAGCCTTCACTAGACATTGAATTACACCATTAGTAGAGGCCAAAATGTATGATGGACCAGTCCCCTAATGCCCTTTTGTGGTACACTGTATGTAGTGGTGCCAGGTGCAGGGATAAAAAACCCTGGTTTTAGCTACCTCCTCAAATTCAGCCCGTGTTGCCAGCAGCACATGGCAATACTATCTGCAGGTTGGAGGAAAGAGATACCTCCAAAGATGAGATCAGGGAGGAAGGAAGGTGGGAAGTGTGGAAGAGATGGAGAGGGCAGGAATGCAGCCATCAGCAGAAACAAGATGAGCTCAAATGACACAGAAGCAGAGGAGAGGAGAGGGGGTTGGGGTGGAGGGTGGAGGGGAGGGGAGCCCCGCCACAGCTGTGGAATGCTGGGGTTATATAACAGTGGGCGGGGGGGAGGAGATGTCTGGCTTTTTTTAATTTTTTTCCCTTCCTCTTTGATCACACCAGCATTAGGCTCGCACACACACTCTCCCTTTCTCTCTCACGCACATGGACACACACGCACGCACACACAACCTTTTCAACATCCAGTGCTCTCAGATTTATTTACAGGACCTGAATTGGGTCAGAGACTTGGGACAAAGAACTCTCTCCTCCGTCCACCCACTGGCCTCTCTTGACCTCCATTTCTGTAAGTTATTGCAAGGGAAGCCGTAGTTAAACAGGCCATTCGGAATGACGTCATGGGTGTTAAGTCCTCCGTGTTCGATATTCCTCTCCTTTGTTTAGTCTCATGGAGCACCTCAGGATCTCAAGAAAATGTTTCATTTCCGGACACAGGAAGCCCAAATGACTGTCTCGGCTGTTGTGTTTATGGCCCCAGTCAAAGTGTTTTTTTGGCTCTGCTTTCTACAAATGTTCTCCAAGAGTAGTAGTTATGTAACAGCTTGAGTGAGCACTACAGAAGTCGCGTTTTATTTGGGTGGGGGGTGCGGGGGGTGACCCGCGTGACATACAGACACTGGGAGAACACCTTGCTCTGCAGGAAAAACCTAGTGGCTACTAGCATCAGCAACATGGGTTCCCATGAAACTTGAGGGCTTATGAAGGTCTTTAGGCAGAGTCTGTGTTTTTGTTCATTCATTGTTCGCTCCAGATAAAGATGGAGACAAGTCCATTCAAATGAAACCGTTTGCAACGTTGTAGTCTCTGGACGTCAGTGGTATGCAACCTTTTGTTCCCACGGACTTTGCCTGGATAAAGGAAGATTTTTCCGTGGCTGTATCCACTGTGCTTCCGTTGAGCTCAGGAGGCTATGATGGCCTCCTGTTGCCTCTAAACCTGTGCATGAAGTCTCAGATGTGGGGGTGACTAATCACCCAGGTATCCTCATGCGTGAGAGGCCTTGAGCTCCAACCTGTGCTCCCATTCCTTTCATTGCTTTTATGCTTGGAGGCAGCCAACCCCCAGCTTTTAACCTCACATGCTTCACAGACAGTGGCGGTGCATCCAGGGTGTCATGCGCCGATGCCTGCTCCTTTAGCGGGCCACCCAGGACCTTTCCCACACGCATCAGGCGCAGTGCCAGACGCCTTTGCCTAAGGGCCTTGTAAATCTTGAGGCCCATTACAGGAAGTCACCCTTTGGGAGTGGTGGTTTCTCAGGCTCATTTCTATACACACGCACACACACACACACCCACACACGTCCACACACACACACACACACACACACACACACACACACACACACACACACACTGTCCCTCAGTGGATCCTCTGACCTCTCCAACACGATGGATGTGAGAGGCCATCAAAAAGTTCTGTGTGGCTCTCCAAAGAACCACATCCATGGCAGAGTCAGAGTTTTGTTCCCCGCACATAAAGTCAGGGTTGACCTAACTTGTTCAGAGGGATTTGGTGCCTTTTTAATTACAACAGTCAGATCCAGTGAAAGAGAACAATGACTTATGGCCTCAGATTTAAATTAGCTGCGGTTCATTTGTTCCATTGCACAGGCATATGTATAGAGGTTACAAAACTCGTGGCATTTATAGAATAGAATAGAAAAGCCTTGATTGACATTGTATTTGCATACAATGGAATTTGCACTTATCAGCTTTGCACTGTGCTTTATAGATGTTCTTGGTTTCTTATCTCATCATAGATGATTTCCTATCAACTTATCCAGGTCATGATCCATGGATTTGGCGAACATCTTAACATTACCATAACATTTCCTCAATGTGCCAGATTTGTCAGTGGTCAAGGGTGTGGTGGTCTGTCTTATCAGTAGGTGTGAGTTTGGCCCAGCTGACTGTCCTCTAACTTATCCTGCAGGTCTCACTCACCTGATTGGCACGCCCCTCCTGCGAGCCTACATGCATGGCTTCTTCATGGACATCCGCCTGTACAATAAGGTATGTGATGGAAAGCACCTCCTGTCTATGTCTGGAATGCAGAACTCGTTAAATTCACCAGTAATGCCTGACTTCATCTGAATGGACCACATCTGAATGAGAACAATGTGTTTTTTTTGTACAAATTGCCACAGGTCTTCTTTCATACCTGGCATACCTTAAGCTGCAGATAACAATTTTCTCACGAATTGCTTGTTACAACACGGCGTCATATTATATGCACACTCCTTATATAGTGTTAGAACTTGTGAAAGAAACATCCTGCCATGTTTTTCCCTTCAGGTCAAAACGATGGTGAATCCATTTGCATATGACGAGTATCGCAAGGATAAGATCCGACAGAAGATTGAAGAGTCCAGGGCCCAGCGTGTTCAGCTGAAGGTGCGGCCTTCTGTACATTTCCCTGTTGGGTGGGGTGGGCTCAAATCCAGGACTTTTTCTTTTTATGGCTTTTGCTGCTGTATCTCAAGTATTGCAGAATATCCTAGACTTTCTAGCGATATAGTATCTTAATTAGACTGAAATGTTGGAACAGGTGATACCTGGCCTTTTTTTAATTCATGGCTCCTGGAACTGTTCGGGATTGTGAAAGGCTCTTGGGAGATGAGCCAGAGCTGGAGGTGGAACAGTGAGAGGCTCTGTTTCACCGTTGTCTTGTGTGTCTCTCTCTCGTGTACCCCGTCCCTCCTGAGGTAGAAGCTGCCCAAGGTGAACAAAGAGCTGGCCATGAAACTAATGGAGGAGGGAGAGGACCAGGCCCTGCTGAAATCTAAGAAGAAAGCCAAGGTGGGAGAATAATGCATGAACAAACACACACACACACTTGTGTATATGGAAAATAAAGTCATTGTTTTGTTTTTAAAGCACATTATTTCCTTTCAATTTAAGACTCAGTGTTCAGCTATTCTTTTTAATGCAAAAGTGCCTCGACGCCCAAAAACCCTTTGAAGAGTAGAGTTGCCACACATCGAAGCAAAGGCTCTGACAAATTATTTCAGTTCATGTGGCGGCCCTCCGTAATCCACCTCTTTTTATTCACCTACATTCCAGGGCACCGCCAGCATCCTCAGCGACGACCGCTTCAAGGTGATGTTTGAGAACCCCGAGTACCAGGTGGACGAGCAAAGTGAGGAGTACCGCCTGCTCAACCCGCTCGTGTCCAAGGTCAGCCAGAAGAGGAAGAAGAAGCTGATGATGCTGGCCCAACTGGAGGCTGAGGACGAGGTGAGGTGTCAGCGAAATCCCATTGGCCTCGGCTAAGGCTTAATGTCTTAAGGCCTGTTTCACACTGCCTGCGTTACGGCTGCGTTACTTGTTGAGTTTCATTCCGCCGCCCATGGTAACAGGTTCGAGCGTGCACACTTCCTGTGTGAGAAACGTGCTGCGAGCCATGTAGAGTTTCAGCGTGGAGCCTGTTTTTCACACGTGAGGTCAGCGTGAGGAAAGCAGTTCTCAGCTAAAATAGACAGTAAAAAGATGTTTTAACAGTCATATTGACATCATACCAGCTAGAATTGCATAAACTGACACCTTTCTCCGCAGTTTCAATGTCTGGGCTATACGTCACAGATATTACAGAAATATAATTTTCTTTATATTTATAATATATATTTTATTAAGTATAGATATTTTTTTTGCATGTTATGAAACGGGAAATTGGAAGCAACATGTGTAGCTCACTATATACGAACCCAGTAGCATGCTAACATTAGATAGCTGGCTCAGACACCTCGCAAATCCGCTCAGAAGTATTTTTCAGTTACAATACGTTTTTTTTTAATTGCAGTGTCTATTTCTCTGTAACTTTTAAAAAGTAAGCAAAAAAAAGTCAAACAAGCAACTTTTAAATTGCTGTTTACCTTGTGGGTAGTAGCATGCTAACATTAGATAGCTGGCTCAGACAACCTGGCAAATCCTCAGACGTATTTTTCAGTTACAATAACGGGGTTTTAACATTGCACAGTGTCTATTCCGCGTTAACTTTAAAAAAATCAAAGTAAAACAAACAACTTTTATGTACAAATACAACCATCTACGGAGTTTGGTCCGTCGAAGCAACTGGGTGACCACGCAATAACGCAGTCGTAGAAGCATAACGGCACCTTTTAGGGCTGACAGTAGCAGCAACGTAGCAGAAACATCAGCGGTGTGAATATACACAGACAACCGAGGCGCTGCAGTACCGCAACACAGCCACCAGGCACATGCAACGCTGTGTGATGTGTTAAACAGGCCTAAGGCACCAGACACTGGTTTAAAAAATCTGAATCAGTCAAGGTCTTTTGTGCCTTTTTGGATCTAAAGCACTAAACAGAAGTAAAATCCTGCAGTTTCTCCAAGTTGGTTGAAAATGACCTTGTTCTTTACTGGTGCTAGCAGAGACTGGCAGACATGAAGAAAGAGACAGCCGGGTTTTTTTTTATCTCTTTCTCGCTCTTTCCCCAACCACAGAGGAAGGCCCAGCAGGAGGAGGAGGAAGAGCCGGAGGGCCGTGGCAGCTCCGAAGAGGACACCTCCGACGACGATGACGACAAGGGCTGGGTGGCCGAGGTGCGCGAGCAGCGGCGCCTCATTCATTTCGAGAAGCGCGACCTCAAGCACAAGGAGTGGGAAAGAAGGCAGCAGGACCGAAACACGGACCTCCGAGCCGCTGGCACGGCCTCCCAGCAGAGTCAGTCCCAGAGGCAGGGCCAGCCACAGAGCCAGCCACGCTTCTACCAGATCAAAGCAGGGGAAGAGTTCCGCAGCTTCGGTGACGTGGCTCGCAAGCAGAAGCTGCAGAAGTAAGTGATGTCTTTGGATGGTCTGTTTGGATATACATGACATTCATAGTAGAATTTAATTATGCCTTTTGGTCAGGATTGTATTGTTTTAAAGTGTAGTTCTGCAGCCACTTTGATAACAGTGCATTCAGAGTCTTAAGTAGGACGGCAATAGTTCCTCTGGTATCCAAGTCCACAGAAGCTGAACGACCACTAAAAACAACATCTTTGGGACAACGGTTTTATGACCTTATGAGCTTCTACAATACTGAGAGTTTGGAGTGAGTTATTTCAAAATAATCAGCATGGCAAGCTTGACCGAGATGATAAGCTGCAGGACCTAGCCAGTACAGCATACAATTTCTACCTTATAAACCTTTAATCATTCTCCTAATGCTGGCCTTCCTCAGTGCCAAAGATTATGGGGCAATTTGAGGACCTTTTGGCCCTCACTGCCTCTCCTCTACTGCTTGCTGAGTAGTTCAACAGGGTCATTGATTAGAGATAATACTCTAATGGCTGTGTGCGTTTGCCAGACCCTCAATTTCCTGTGTGTTCCCTTTGGCCTACTGCCTGTGCTTGTCCATCTGGTCTCCTTTGTTGGACTCTGGAATGCCAAGTGGCGAGGGCTTGTGAAACATCTTATTGGTTAATTGACAGGTGACACATGCTAGAGCCAGGAAAGGGATGAGGCCTGTTGGAAGAGGCCCAAATATAGACGGGAGGCTTTTGTAGGGTCGCGCCTGTTGTGGAACACCCTCTCACCCACTCCACATCACACTACGCACAGAGGGCTGATGTTTGGTGACAGATGAAGGAGAGAGAGGGGGAGTGAGAGAAAGGGGGGTGGGGGGGAGGGAGAGAGAGAAGAGAGAAAGCATGACCATGAGGACGGGAGGACACAGACTGCTGTGGCGATCTGTCTCTGAGACTGAGGTTGCTCAGGGTTTAAAGTCTGGAATGTTCATTTTTGTAACGGCCTTGCACCACTCTGTGAAAACTACCGGAGACAGATAGCTGAGTTTTTAGAGCCACCTCTCTCTAGCACTTCTAGACTCTAACCTGAACAGTTACATGTCGTTTTATGAATCCATAGTAGTAGATTGGTCTTGTGTTAAATTGTGAGAGAAAGGAGGTTAATACTTTTAACAAACATTTCCATTGAAGCTGTAAGCAAAGAAGTGTTTTCCCAATCACTTACGTCTCTGTTTGTGTGTGTCTTTGTGTTTGTGGCAGGGCCACGCTGGAGGAGCGTTTGAGATTGGACGAGACCTCAGGGAGGTCCAACCTCGCTGATTCGGCCGTGGGCAGCAAGCAGCTGACCTTCACGCTGAAAAAGGTAAGCAGAGGAATTGCACAGGTGAAGGTAGTGTCTCCGATAAAGATGTGCTTAGAATGCACTAAATCAGACTGTGTATTCAAATCACACTATGTGATGAGTCGGGTAAAAACTTTGACACCTTTACATAATGTGACCATGCGTGTCCGTGTCCGTGTCAATATTTGGCAGTTGTGGATGTCTCTTGTAGATAGAGCTTCCACCAAGCGTTAGTCAACAGGGGTGCTTAAAGGCAGTAGGGCAGGGGTCACCAACCTTTTTGAAACTGAGAGCTACTTCAAGGGTACTGAGTAGTACGAAGGGCTAATTGTTTGATACAAACTTCCTGAATAACAAAGTTGCACAGATCGCTATTCGATTAGTCTCACATCAGATGATAAGAAGCTGAAAGAGTCTTTGTTTAAAGCTGTTGGGTTAGGACTAGTTGTTAAATAAGTGCTTCTTGGCCCAACTTCTCCAGTGTTATCATCTGCGAGTAGTGTTTTTAGAACATGCCTTGCGGGCAACTCACGTGGTACTGTGTTGGCTACCTCTGCAGTAGGGTAATCAATGATTCACTGAGAGGACTGCTCTTGTACAGTATTTTGTGGCTGGAGGTCTAAAGGGGAAGTCAGATGCACTAAGGGCATACTGAAAGCTCACATCAGCTATATTAAGAATAGAAAAAAATACAGAATAACACCCAAATCTGTGTTTTACACTCCTGCTCCTTATAGTGTAATACAGTTCATCTGGAGGATAATGACAATCTGTCATGGAAATGGCAATGAGTCAAATATAACTTAATTGTGAAATATTGGCCTCAAAACATTTTGTGACACAGTCCACATGCATTTTAGTTCCTTGTCAGTTGAAACTCTTAGTTCCTGCTTCCCGGCAAGAACTGTTGTGAGTTCCCAGAAATGTGGGCTGGAGGTCGCAGTAGTCATACAGCATGGTTAAATACAAGCTTATCAAGGGTCAGCAAAAGACACATTTTAGGTTGAGAGCAGCTGTGCAAATGAGCTCTTCAACAACCAAAGGCAGAGTAATGGACTGCACTGCACACCAAAGACATTCAGAGGGAGTTTGTCATGGCAAAGTGACCGAATGTATCAGGTCATGGCAGTTCACACCACCAAAGCAAGGTCATGAGTTAAGTTATCGTCGACCTAGTTATTTATGTAATTTGTAAATGATTGGCCAACTAATCTACTAATATTTCAAGATATGAAAATATTCATCCTAGTATGCAACCATTTAATCGGTGTATGGTTGCCGCATTGAGGTTGAAATCAAACCAGAGAAGACTTCAAGAGTATAAAGTTCCCACTCTGAGCTTCTGAAGCCCAAAAGATTGTGAAAAAAGCAACAGAACTGCCAGTGCAAAAGGAACTAATGTGGTGTGGACATATCCTGACTGAGGGAGCATAGAGTTCAGTTTGTCCCTTACAAACACACACACACACATACCCCACATATACACACACTCTTACCACATTCTGTCCCTCATCTCTCTGTTCATCCCTTTCCTCTTTCTGTCATCGTCTAGTGGCCACCTCCTTTCCTCTGTCCCACCTCTCCCTCTCAGGAGAGAGTGCAGATGGACTGAGCACTGAGTGGGTGAAAGAGGTCAAACTGGGTTGAGTGTGGGAAAGCAGGGTCAGCTCACACTCCTCTCTGTTTCTCTCTCTCGCTCTCGCTCTCCTTCTCTCGCTCTCTGTCTCTCACTCTTTGTAACCAACAGCTTGGGGTTTTGCTGACCCTCCATTTGTTGACCAAGAATGCTGGTCTTTCAGTCTGCAGCATTCTTTTCTCTCTCCCCCACTGTTCTCTCCATCTCTCTTCTCACACTTTCTCTCTCTGTCTCTCTCTCTCTCTCTCTCTCTCTCTCTCCTATTCTGGCATGCTGTGCGATCTCGCTCAGATGGGACTGGGGAAGGAAGCCCACAGGATAACGGCTGGCTGCTTTTATTTTTGTTGTTGTTTTTGAGCCAGCCCGGTAATGTCACAGAAAATGTCATGTTTATGTTAATCCAGATGATCTCTTTTATAATCCCCCATGCATCCTTGGCCTCGCTCGCCATGGGTTTGAGGCCAAAGGGGGGGTTAAGGTCGTCAGCACCGCAGACAAGTGGCTCTCCTCTGCCTGGGAGGTCCATGCTGGCGTCGCAGGGTGACAGTGTTCCCCAACGCCTGGCTCCACACAGAGATGTTAAATCTGCATTTGTAAGAATAGAAGCCACTAGATTATGGCGACTTTTGGGGATCACCCTGTCTCCAGGATGTTCCGACATGCTATGATGGGACTGCTTCTGGTGAAAATGTTATTGCATACTAAACAAATATGCACACACACACACACACACACACACAATATGGGAGAAGTGTGTACTGATAGGAGAAGGTGTGGGTCATATCATGTCTCACCAACTACTACATGGCATAAGGATTCTTGCTGCAGAACGTGACGTGACATCAAAGGCCATTCCATCTCTGTGGCTCAGGATTGGTTTGGAGGTACCCAGTCTAGTAGTCTTCTAGGCCAGCCATGACTGGCACGTTGTGACAAAAGCATGAGCAGTTGTCTGGAGACTACTCTTCCAAATGTTGGTGCTGCAGTGCAAGCCGACACAGTCAGTGCTAGGTAACTCACCCACAACCTGACGAAGCACCTTTCACCTTTGCTGTTTTCTGTTAAGCAGAACCTTTCAGCAGACAAGAACTTTCTAACCATGTATATGTATGCATGGGTCCAGACCAGAGTGCTACACAGACTAATGAACATGTCCATGGAAAACTAGTGTTTTATATGTGCTTTTCTAAATGCTAAATTTCCCCTCTGTCTCCCTCTGTGTCATAGTCTGATAAACAGCGCTCACAGCAGAAAGCTGAGAGGGATCACCATGAGGAGAGGAGGAAACTGAGGCGACCTGCAGCTCACTTGAAGACAGGAGGCCGTGGCTGGAGTGGAGGCAGAGGGCGAGGGCGAGGCGGGGGTGGAGGCCGAGGTAGAGGGAGGGGGGGTGGTGGCGGTGATGGTGGTGGCGGCAGAGGCCGCAGCAGCAGCAGCAGCAGAGGCCGCTTCTGATGTACCTTACTGACCACAGGAAACCTCTAATGGATGGCGGCTGTCACAAGGAAGATACCCTGGTGTAATGCAAGCAAACGGTCATCTTCTCGTGACCAAAAGACTGTTTCATAATTTTTCACACATCATAAGGAGAAGACCAGAAGTGCCAGAATTTCATCTGTTGCTCTTGAGTGGAAGTAGTCTTAATATAAAGATACAAAGTGTGTGTGTGTGTTTTAAGAGGGAAAGAGAGACAGAGAGCGCGAGAGACAGTTCTGCCCAGTACCCAGGTTGTGTCCTCAGAAGTGTCCTCGTCAACACAGCCTTCACCTTGTTCTGTTCCTTCCCGATGTTCTTTGGGGCAGACTAAATAAGAGATTGTGTACCATATTGGAATATAAATGTTTTTAATCAAAAGTTGTTGTCCCTCATTGCTGGGTGTGTCCTTCAAGTGGGAAAAGAGATGTGTTGCTTAGCTCATAACATACAATTCCAGCAATTTGAGGAAATATGAAAGTTTTCTCACTCTAGGCCCTCTGTGGGCGAGGTATTTCTCGACATGACAAGCAACAGTTTTGTTCATGTTGCACAGTTCACCACAACACTATCAAACATGTCACACCACCCACCCACCCACCCAACATACAGAGCAGCGTGGAAATGGAGAGAAAAGGCAAATGAGGCCCAAATTCTTAGAATTAGTTATTCTCTCCCCCTCCCCCACAAGGAGACTCCCACAAGTCTCCTCTCAAACAGAGCTGTGCTCCTTTGACACCACGGTGCTGCACGTCCAGCTATCCCCTCCCTGGCCCCTCTTAAAGGCAGTGACACACTCACATATAATTAGAGCATTCATTCAACCCTCCTGTCATGTCGGTCCTCAGCTACCTTCTGGGGGGAATTTCTTTTGTCCGTAAAGCACACCCCTATAGACTGGGGGGGGGGGGGGGTTCTGTAGATCTTTATCGCTTCAATGTAGAGAAATGAATGCAAGGCTTCTTGTCTATAGGCTAATAGTGCAATAGCTCACTCCACCTTAAAGAACTGGCAACAATGATCAGCCTTACATAGTTCAGATTATCAATTTTAACTTAAAACCAGTTCTCAACCTGCTGGGAATCAGTTGCAGAGTCTTGATTTGACATGTAGCCCAGTTCCTTGGCTTTGGTGTTTAAAGGATAAGTGTTGGAAATGTACAACAAACCAGTGTTGACTGTTTTTCAGCAATAGAGTCCAGCCTAGACTAGAGTAAAACAGTGAAAATGTCTACACCAAACTAGTGTTTGTGGAAATGTGTGGTATTTTATCTGTGAGGTTGAACTTTGCCATTGTTGACACATAGCACTTATCCAAGGTGATAATGGATGCCATGTCTCGATCACCAAGGGAATTCTGGGAAAACACTAAAAGTGTCTCATTGCCAGTTTTTTGCAGTTGACAGCCAACATATCAAATGATGAACTATGGCCCAAAATGGTTATCAAGTCTTCACAAATGACACTGCTCACTTTAGTGGTGCAAAATCTGCCAGCTGTGGTCTACAAAGCGACAGTGCAGGGCCATTCACAACAAAAGACATCAATGTGAGTGTCTGGAGAGAGTGGGGGCTCCTTGACAACAATAGCAGAAGCAAACCAGTCGGGTCCAGTCTAGACCAGCATGGAAGACATCAGAGAGTGGGGGGCTGTTCCTTATGGGACTCCATTTAGCAAGCCAGTGCTTCCGAACTTCACCCCACCACTGATGATCTACGACCGGTTGAGAAGTAATCCAGCAGTGTGACTACAGGAAGAAGTGTGTGTGTGGGGGGGGGGGGGGGGGCTTCTAGAGCGTTTGAATAAACACACTTTTGAGTGTGTGTGAATATAAGAGTAGGTCTGGTTCCGGTTCTCACAAAAGAAATGACTAAAGGCAGTGAAAATGAAAAGGCTGAAATTTCCTGTAATGTGTATATGTTGTAAGGTGGCGTAAAAGAAACTGACACTTAGCCACTAGCCAGTGGCTTTCTCACCAGCAGAAAAATCAGTTTCATCAATCAGGGTCAGTCCCTGGTGTTCCGTTTCTGTGATGGTTAATTCCGGTGTTTTGTGTTTGGGGAAAAAAGTGTGCCATGCTTCTAGAAATGCCAGCGAGCGCCTGACCTACTTCAAGTGTCCCAGATCTCCTATAACCATGACGATTACGTTGCAGGAAACTGCTCTCCAGCCCAGCAGAACATCCGCACATATGTCATGCCTTGCCACCAACTGGACACCAAAGTTGCTGGGACAACTGGTGAGCCAATGAATAGGCACTTTTCTTTTCAATTGAGATGTTACATAACTGAAATTGGTGTAACATGGAGGTGTTCACTCCCTCTCCAGACAGGTCCTGTTACAACAAGGGAAATAGGGTATGGTTAGTGGTTTTTTCCCGATATGGGATGAAAAACATTTTTCACGTGTACATTTTAATTCATTTTTTACATTTGTGTTCTTGTTTCCCAGTGGCAGAAACACTAGCCTCAAAGTGAACTTAACAGTGTAGGTTAAGTAAGGGACAAATTGTGGTAGATACAGTAAATAGGTCACCGGATGCTTGGTGGAATAAGCCAGCTCACGTCCAGCCTTTGGTTTCGCCACATGTACTCATGTTTAAATATGTTTGACATCTTGTATTTGGGTTAAAGGGCCTGTGAACAGCAGATGGTCACACATACAAATCCTAGACTTGAAGATGAGCTTTTCAAATGGACTCCTGACCTGGCCAGATCACATGTCAAGTGAGGCGGAAAGAGGGGATGAATAGCGATTTAGAAAGAAACTGTTACAGGAGTACAAACAAAAGCTAATATGTCTTAAGCTATTTCTTTGCTGCAGGGTATCACTGTAATCTGCTTCCAATTTCTACAGATTTATATGTGTAAACCTGGTCATAGAATGTTATCTCAACCTTGAACTTGCCCTATATGCGTGCAGCATTTCTACAGCTTGATGGCCTCCTTAAGTCAGGCTTGTTGCACTTACTGATGAAAAAGGTGCCAATTCATATACATAAATTCATATCCTAACATGGAAAGGATACTTATAGAGATAGACCTGTGTCTATTTACCTTGATAACTGTAAAGAAAGTGTAGAAAATTATTGAAACTTGAAAGCTACAGAAACTGTAGAAACAATCATTTTCTACAGTTTCTTTACAGTTATTGAGGTAAACAGACACATGTCTATCTCTGTAGGGATCCTTTCCAAGTAATCAGATACTTATAATTACATTATGAGCTTTCAGTGGTGAAAAAGGCGTTTACTTTGACACAGATCAAGCCCCATGGTATTATTTTCTATATCCCTTTTCTGGTTATAGCATTCTAACTCTGGACTGATTTTCGTCAGATCCTTTTTTTCCCTAGTAAAAAGATGGGAAAATAGGGCCCGGGTTAAAAAAAATCAAGAAGTTTACCTTTAAATATAGTAAGTATCTTTCTCTTAAAAATCAATTTGTAGATTCTCAAATTCAGTGTTACTGAGACTTGTTACTCTGCACACATATACCAGTCTCCATGTGCTGGGTATTTTACTGTTGAGCTAAAGGCCCAGTTGTGCATATGTCAGCTCAACATCTTTGAATATGATCTGTGAAACAGTTACAGTCCATTTCAGTGTGCACATAATGTCACCCCACAGCCTCAGTCCCTGCCTTGCCCTATCAGCTCCATCCTTTCCATGGGCTCCGTCACATTGTGTGCAGCTGAGTGGTTGCGGCCGGGGTGAGGAGTCTTGGCGGGCTCCATGTAGGACAGCGGCGAGACAAAAGCAGGTTAGGGCTTGGTGAGCGGGGAGGGGGGCTGCTTTGACAGGTTAATCCCACCCGCTGCGCGCTTCACTGGGATCAGGCGCGGCCACCGCCAGACTCACGTCACTGTCTGGGGCCGTTTGGTGGGAAGTTCAAAGGATCTGGAGAACCTCACACCCTTTCAGTGAACGAGAGACTCTGAGTGGAGGGGAGAGAAAATGGAGCGAGGGGCCAGGGATGAATTTCTAGGAAAAGAGGGCAGTGGTTCCCCCCTCTCTGCCGCTTCGTGTTTGAGGCTACTTTCATCATTACTTAACCACTGAGAGGCCAGAGAGGGGTGACTGTGGGCTGGCAGAAGGGAGAGAGGGCAAAGTGAGAAGACCTTGCCATTCATGGACTGAGGCAAACAACGAAGATCAATATTTGGAGGAGAGGCCTGCACCAGCTATAAAATCATTTATTAATGCTAAACATTCAGTAATTGAACCTTCTTTAGAGCAGTTGACGTGGCTGCCACAGCAAAACAATAAAGACTGAAGTTCAAGATGCCAAGATTTGTGTAATATTTGTTTGTCAGAAAAAGAGGCGCCTAATTCTTTCATGCTTTTTCTCACCTCCCCTCTGACCCTCCATCCCTCTTGTTGTCTATCTGCATCTTTGCTCTCTGATGCCTCTGTTTCACCTTCTCCCACTCTCTCCCTCTCTCCTTCTCTCCTTTTCCCACTCTCTCCCTCTCTCTCTTTGTCTCGGGGGCCCTTCTCTTCCCATGGGAGAGGGAGAAATGTGCTGACTCGGGACGGGCACATGGAGAGAGTGATCTCACTGCTGTCGCCCTTGGCGTTGGGCCCGTCTGCCTTGGTCTCAGGAGTTCCAGACGGCTGAGCCTAGCACCAGCTCTGCCCCACCAACAAGTCATAAAAGATATGCGGCGATAGATCTCCCCATGGATGCCGTCTGCCCACGTGGCTGCTGCCTGGTTTGAAGATGCCACTGCATGCTGCACACTGTATTTTGTGGTGAGTGGATGTAAGGTAGTTCGAGCCATGACGAATGCTTGTCCTGTTCCTATGTGTGTCATGTCAACCACACAAGGTTCCAGCCACTTACTCAAGTGGGTCCATGAACATGAGAATGGCAGTGTTAAGTATTCATTTTTTCCCCATGAAAAGGTCTTTCTGATTCCGTTGTGTGCTTTATGAGTCCTTTTCGGAATAGTACATGAACACCATTGGCCTGAGAAGACCTCTGGATCCTTGCTTAGTTTGGATGGCCATGCTATGACCTCTGCAATGCAGGCGTTCACTGCTGAACCCAGGGGAGAGATTGCAAGGCCAGAGCGCTTGAGGTTTTCTGACTTCAAATCAGCAAAGCCTCAACATTTCAATAAATGCCAGACAGTCACTCACTCTGTTATTTGTGTTTGTGGATGGATACGTATCTGCATTCAAAAGGGCCCCCATTTTACATGTCTCTAGTAGACAAATGCTTTGACTCTGAGCAGACCCTATACTTACCCCAAGGAGAAGGAGAAATCAAAGGGAATTATTTTCTCCCTGAACAACCACAGTATTCTTCTCAGCATGAATTGTCATTTAGTTTTTGATGTGGCCTATGATTTACTTCTTAAGTGCTTTAATGTTGAGTTTGGAGTGTTTACCTAGAATTGCCTGAGATGGCCCCATTTCTATTTTCTAACTATCATCTCATTTCACTGGCCTGAACTTTCCTATAGTTTTGCATCTCCAGTATAAAACACAGTGCTCATAGACTTTTTCATAGAGGTTTTGCTTACCATGAGAGGTGAAGAATGAACCTATGCCAGAGTGTAGTATGCAGTCCAGAGTTAAAGGGAGGTAGTTGCTGATGTCCAGCTTCTGTGAGCGCTAACGTGTCAGGGTATCAGGGACTTTAAGATTTTCCTCTGTACTTGTACTTGTACTCCTGGCCAAATCCACACAATGCCTATTCATAGCACATTTCAACTGATTTGGCATCAGTGGCACAGATGGGGGACATTGTTATTCCCTCCCATGTTCTGGTGTGACCTTGGCCACAGCTGGCAGTGGTATTCCAGCCCAAGAGAAGAGTCTGACATGAAGGCTTTTCTGATTTTCAGCCTGGCCTTTATACCCCCTATACTCTATCTATGGCACTGGAGGAGAGCTACAGGAAGCCCAAGGGGAAGACTGAACAAAGGGAATTCTGGAGATTCTTTTGTTCCAAAAGAGATTTCAGATATTGTATAACTCACAGATAGAAAGTGTGCCTTCAACTCGCTGTCTTTGTTTATAACCTGCATGAGTAATGTGCATTGTTTGCACATTTCTGTTTATTCCCTTTTGGAGTGCACGTGTGTCATTGTGTGTGAGTGCTGTGTTATGAGTGAGTAATAGTTGTGTCACGTTGTTGCATAACCGGTGAAGCAATGACTCATGGATCAGTTACTCATGGATCCGTTACTCAAACATGGCTTAAAGGCACATAAAATGGATTGTATGAGTAACATGATGCTATGACATCCACCAATTGTCCATGCTTGCTTAACTTGTTTGTGTGCGTGTGTATATGTCTGTGTGTGTAATTAAGAAATGCTGCCATTGCGCAACCACTCATGACGTGGAGTTCATGGAAAGACATCCTGCCAACTGGAAAGTTTGATTTTGATGAGGAGATCCCTGCGCTGGCGGGCCCATTAGAGGTTGGGCTTTGTGATCCAAATCCATGATCCAAATCCAGCCTACCGAATGCTAGGGAGAGGGAGCTGAACTTTGGGCCGCTGATTGACATCTGGTTCCTTTTATGTCTACCCCCTTTTTTTTTTACTGTCCCCACATTGCAGCAAATCTTTCAGCCAGCCGCCACCCACACAGCAATCTCTTTTCCTTCAGCCGTTTGTGTGTGTGTGTGTGTGTGTGTGTGTGTGTGTGTGTGTGTGTGTATGTCTCCTAAGGTACACATATATAGACAGAGGAAATCCACGTGCTTGAACTTCTGGCTCATTATTTGTGCCAAAGTGTCACATGTACACCTGTCTGTGGCTGTGCTTTTATCAGTATGTTTGTGAGAATTTGTCTCTGGGTCTCTAGATCAGCGAATCAATCTAAAAAAAGAGATGTGCAGTAGAGTGTGGATTTAAAAAACAGACTCTGAAAAAGGCAGGGGAGACATCACCGGCCATCACTGTATTCTCTAGAAGGAGGTCATTGAATGCATATTTGCACTCTGTGAAATTTCCACTTCACTGATATGAGATGTCACCGTACAAAACCAGGTACTTTATATTTCCATACATATATCTCAGCATGTGGAGCAAATCCTCCACGTCCTCCTCATCCTTGTGTCTGTTAAAGTTCTGCCTGAGATACATCTTGGCTCAGGATGGCATGAATGACTGTGGAAAGCTGAATGGCACCCTTACTGGGTCACACATGTCGCGTTGTCCTACACACACAAACACAGGTACGTGCACACATATTAAACCTTGGACCTGTGCATATCCGCGAGCTTAGAGGGAAGCGTTTAGTGTGCCTCCACCTCGATCTTAGTGTGTTTGCTCTGTGATAACTTAATGAACTTAACTCTTGCAAGTACGTGTACGTGACGCCACTCGTTCATGAGAGGCAGCAGCTGTCAGTGGCTGAGCCGGCTGCATTTACAGGAGTGCTCACACAGGGATAATATGGTTCAGTGTGCCACAACAACTACCTAGCATAAAACCAAGTTAGGATGAAAACACCATGAATAATCTAATAATACAAACCTCCTCTATAGTAGCATACTGGCATACTGGCATACTGGCTGGAGATGCGTTCAATATATCTCATGCTGTAACAGTTGACACCTTTGTGCAGGGTGCAGATAACAGTTGGTTGGGAGGTGATAACAGAGGCCCCATATAACGAAAACAGTAGAGAGAGATAGAAAGGAAAGAGAGAGCGGTTGAACGAGACAGAGAAAGAGTTGAGCTCAGGGTCACTACTCCCATGCTCTCCCTATCCCATGACGCCTAGTCCACAGATAAAATGCCTGTGATAAATGAATTAGCCTTGAGAAGCACAGTGTCCCTTTTCGACTTCCTGTGTGGAGAGGGGAGGCACATGCAACAGGGGGGAGGTGGGTGGATAGAGAACAGACATGTCTTCTTTTTCCCCTGCTCTCACTTCTCACTTTCCTTTTTTCCAATAATTCCATTCATAAAAAAGCAATGTGGTTCTTCGGGTTTGAGGCATGGTCATAAAAAAATGACCTCATGCTCTGGCTTGGCAGGAAATCAGACAGTAGACATGGAAACACCATGTAGTTGAACAGGGTTGGTGGTGGTGGTAGTGTGTGTGTGTGCGGGGGTGGTCGAACCCGAGAGACGATTGTTGGGGGGGGGCTAACGTGAACTAGTTCATCTGGGAAATGCATTTATGGCTTAGCCACAGAAGCGTAGTCTTTCATGGTTCATAAAGTTTCCTACATCAAGCCTGCAGCGGAAACTGGTGCAGGCTTTGGACCTGCACGCTAGCCTTTTCCCTTCTGAGGCGGAGTTCCTCATAACCAAACTGTAAATCGGTGGAGTTCAATTCAGGGCCAGTCGCAGAGAGTAATGGGGTTCACATAAAATACAACACAAAATACATCACCATTCAAACCTACCACTGTGGTGACACTATGAGAAACTATCTTTATGTAACTTTTCACTCCATAACTAAAAACGACTGCCCAAACCCATGTGAGGAACTCATTGAAAGGATCCACAGAACAATATCTTTCACATTTATAAGAAAGGTATATACATTCTAATTATAATGTTTGTGATGCCTGCTGCGTGTAAACTCAAAGTATATAATATGTATATGTAGTATGTCATTTCTTGAAAGGTTATTTTAATTTTCTGTTGTAAAATCGAACTCATAATTCCACATCATGCACTTCTTGGAAGATTCAGCATGGAAATGGTTTTGTCAGATTCCTCATAACCACCACCACACATGCCATTAGGATGATGCCCTGATTGTACATAGAACTGAAAGCCAGCATGTTTCAGCATGTTTCCATCAGAAAACCTCCAAAGGGATATGTACACACTGGGTGAAAAAAAAAAGATGCCAGCAGATACATGAGACACTTGACTCCGTGAATCCGTGAATTGTTCCTATACCCACATTTGTTCGAAATCATTTTAGTACAATGCTTTATTCGAGTAAATTACTTTGAAGAGGGCTGTGCATGGCTGAATGAATAAAAAAAAAACATCTAGGAGAAACCCTTAACATCATGTCTCAACTTTACTGAGGTTTACCATCAAGGGACATGATCATATTTTCCATTGCCACCCCTTTACATATTGACTGCATGTGAAATAAAAACGGCCTTACAGCCATTTAAAAAAACAGAGAAAATGGTTGACCAACTGAAGTTGTGTTATCTGTTGTGGTCTGAGGTTGAGAGATGCTTTGCCTTGACTGGTGGTTTCAAGTTTTTCTGTCTTCACTCAGTGAAAACTATACCTCCCTTTATTTACAAGATGTGAATATGTAAATGTATAATTATTATTTGCGTATCTACGTGACTGACTGTAATTCCGTATGACTTATTATATACCAGTGTTAGTCAGGGTTCCCCTCTGACTATTTGCTCTGGATAGAGCACTGACCCACAAGGACCTGCTGTCACTTCAGGATTAAGACACCAGACGGACTCACTGATTCACGTGACCCTGCGCAAATGATCTGCTTCTGTGTTGTTCGAGGGCACTTTGAACCAACATGGGGACTAGAAGTTAACTTATCGTGTGGTTTTCCAGAATGGAGGTACATCGTGACAGAACTTAACAGCACAGCAGTCGGTTGTAAGATGCTGACGTATTCAGTATAAGCAGAAGTTGGTGAAGCACAGAACAATCTCCTTTTTAGAGGACGACAAGGTTTCTAAATGCTAGAGATCTTGTCACTAACCGCCTGGCCCTTATGTGGGACTTCATTGTTCTTAAATGTCCTCCTAACAAAACGACTAAAACAGTGTACATTCCTTTTCTGTTGAGTTCTTTAGATCTTTTAGGGTATAAAACTCAAAAAAGGCTTATTTTCCTGTGCTGTCTATTTTTGACCTGTTCAGAGGGTCCTTACAGCACTTGTTCAAAGAACGTTCTTTTTCTACTTTTCTGCATGAATTTCAGGTACTAAACTGCTTTGTGAAGGAAAACGTGTCATCAATTCACAGGCTAACTAACTGCTATTGTAATTAGGCTACTTTTGGATCCATTTAGGTGAGGGGGTAGGGTATCGGCCACTGGGACTATGTCGTGTTCATTTTTAGTAGCCTATATCTTACTCTTTTGTCAACCATGAGACATGTGGTCATTTTCATCAAGTATTCCGTGACGATGGATGTCAGACCTCTTCCTGTTAGGAGGGGCGCCCAATCTTTGCCAACTGGACCGGAAAAGACATCTCAGCACACCATAAAACCACATATTCTAATCTCAAATGATATGGACATGGAGGGTACATTATGTTAAATGTACAAAGAGAAAGCAAATATGTTCATCATTTATGATGCCTGCAAAGAAGCCGAAATCTAATAAAATTGCCACGTTTACAATCCATAAGAACCCATTTTCAGTTTCAGTTTGTGTCATATCGCACACCAGCATTCTACCATTGGAAATTAAGTTTGTGATAACAACTTGCATTACATGTCCTTGGTAATCTATAGCACAACTTCCCTTCTTAAACTAACATAAGGGTAATAAAAGGCTGTCTGGTAAGGGAAAATAGCACCGGATAATAATCTATCTGGCCTCCGACACTGATGTTTCGTAGAGTCTTATGTTACAAAATATAAAAGCTCCCATTCTGTTATATATTCCGTCCATTCCATTATAAAGTTCTCCAGTTAGAGTAGATTCTTCCTTCACTTCGAGCGCGTGGAGCCGGTAACAAGCCAAAACCGGTTCGCACATGGCCTGAAGAGATTGAAGTCCGGTTTTAGCTGGTATGTTGCCGTGGAAACGCCTAAACTATATATACTGTGGCGTTCCTCCACCGGCTTCCACTCCAACTTCAGCCAGCAGGAAGGCACTATTGAACTGTTAAAACCGTTGCTTGTCGGCAAGAGTAAACCAACACTTTATTTCAAGGATTCAGATCTAATGGGAAAACTCTTTGTAAATGCTTTTAAAGGTATGTATAATATGTGTTGCTTGTATCAATTTATTATAAATAGTGAAGTATAATTTAGAGTGGAATCCGTAATCTAATTTAACCGGCTATCCTATGCGGTCGCTAGCTCAGCTAGCATAACGCTGCATTTGTCTTATATGATTTATAGGAACATCTGCTGGACTGAGTATACTTTTCGATCTTCTTTCACTTAATATCTGTGTATTGTTTTTACTGTTTGTGTCAAATAATTATGTTAAGTCCCCAAAGACATATAACATCGGCTAGCCGTTGAGGATTGTCAAGATAACTTATGTTAACGTCAGCTAAGTTCGTATGAATGGCGTTCCTGTTACAACGTGGTCTCTTACGCTAGCTGTCTTCAACGCACTAACTGTTAGATTAACGTCAGATAAATGAGCTTTATAACTGGATAGCTATTCAGTCCAATTTTTTTTTTTACACCAAATGAAACCTTGGTGTTTAAAAATGACATGTTGAACTGTAATGCAAACGTTATAAGTTATAGACGGAAATGAATGGCAATACTGTCCTCTGAAAGTGATAGGCTAACGTTAACTCATGTCAGTTTGGCTTGTTGGGAAGGGTCCTCCACCCCAAACTTTACTTAACGTTGACGTTATATCTAACGAATCTCAAGAGTGTTTTTGAGAGTGGTGCGAGCACACGTTATGAATTTTCCTGCCTTCTGCTTACTGTAAATGGTATTTACCGTTAGCTAACGGGAATAGAGCAATGTAAGAAACGTTACACGTGTTAAGACTTGATGCTAGATAATGACAGCTAAGGGCTGCGCTACTTAAACATTCGATAATGGTGCTGACTACTATTACCATTGATTTGGCTCGCTTTCAACTGAGCATGAGAAAACAAATTCTATCAATAACAGTTCAATGCTGATCACAATGCCAGCGCGTGCACAAACTGGGCTTTGAGTCGATTAGTCTTAAAGGAAACGGGTGGCGGGGTTGCGTCCCAGTTTCTCTTTTTTATGTGGCGGTTGGCAAACAACGTGTGGTGTATTACCGCCATCTTCTGAAAAGGAGTGCAAGTCTGGATGACTTACCATTCATCATAAGTTGGCTGGCAGGTGCCTCACAAATCACCGAATACATATATTTCATATATAAAAAAAAATTAAAACATTTTAAAGTTTTAATCCATTTAAAAAATGTAAGCTAAAAAAGCCAAACAAATTACATTGTCAACAGCTGTCAACCGAGTTTGGTCTCATCTTTTTTTTTTTTTTTTTTTTTCACAACTAGCTTTCTGCAAACACACATATAAATGCTCTCAATGGTGTAGGCCACGTGCGTGGGCTCTGCGTCGATTCTATGTACAACCATAAATAAGATAGATGTATGGTTGTGTGTAGGCTCTAAGCAGAGCCTATGCAAGTGGACTACATCTTTGAGAGCAGTTAAGAGTTGTGTGCTAGTATGTATACATAAACAAAGATGGCAGACCAAACTCTACAGAGAGTCGTGTTTGTATATAAATATAATTTATTTGGCTTCTTTTTTGCTTAGATTTTTTCAACGTTCCTGAGAAATAGACACTGTACAATCTGAAACCTGTAAATGTAACAAAAAATAAGTCTGAGGTGTTTTTCAAAGCCAGCCAACTATCTAACGTTAACACATTAGCTTACCGTAGCAAGCTAACTTCCCTAAGTAGACCGTTTGCTTGCAAAGTAAACAGCAGTCAGCAATTCATAGCTGAGTGATTTGGTTTATCAACACCCCCCCAAATGTTGGGCTTAGCACTAGGGTGAAGTCCTTGGGTAATCAACATGTTTACTTCAGTTAACTGCATGTTTTTTGTGATCCCGATCGGTAAAGCTAGCTGATTAGCTTCTGCTCACCTTGTGAAATTTGTGATGCATTAGCTAAGTGACTTTCTTTGTAGTCCATTATATTTCACAGCAACAGACATATTTTAGAGATATATTAGGCCTAAAGTCTATACAGGGATGACGTATACGTTCATTTTATTGAACAGTTTAAAACCCCATTCATTCTATTGTTCGGATTTTTTTCTAACATGGAAACAAAAATGCTAAACTACAGCACAGAAAATGACGACTGTCTCTTGCACACTCAATTACAGCATCCTGTTCACTGCATGTCAACGATAAAGGTCGATTGAACCGCAGAGTGAACAGTGACCGGTCTGTTTGCTCATCCTCATTCGTGAATAAAGTCCATCAGGATGTTTCATAAGAGGGCTGTTAGCCTTCAGGTTCTCTAGGGAGTTAAATCCGAGTTGAGAGGGGTTCACTGAGTGAAATCGGGACATAGAGAAAGGGAGGACTCATTATAAAGCCACCTTTTACAGTATTGCGTAGTTTCAGCTCTGATTTTCACAGAACTTTCCCACTTCACAGTTGTTCATTAACACAATGGAAGTATCACCCTTTGGAAGTATCACCCTTTCGAAAGGGGCATGGCATGAAAATGCAACTGGGTAACTTCATATGTATTTTTATTTATTTTCCACAGAATAATCACTTGAGAAGAGCGCACACTGGCTACTCAGAGGGGAATGGCCTTGAGTCTTATCTGAAAGGATTCAACTTTACAGGAGAACCACCTTGGCTGCTCTGTACCTGATTAAAAAAAAAAAAGAATTCCATATCTTTCTTATCCAAGTGAGTGTTTCAATGTGGAGGGGTTTGTGTTGCATATTTGTCCCTTGTAGTCATTTAAAAGAACTGGAACCCAGTTTTTTGTAGTGTGTGTAAAGGTGTAGTCATCATTCAAACAGTGTTCTGTTGTAGTATTTTGTTATCTTTATATTTTCCCTTGCACTGTTGTCAAACAGTAGTGGTTTATTAGTACCTAATTGCTAGCAGTAAAGTAATTTGGATTAGTTAATGGTGATTGGCTATATAAGCACTATACGAACATTTGATTGGTTGGGTTGTAATAGGGCTATGAAATGGGCTCACTATCAGGAGAATGCCTTGTAAATTCGCTTAAAAAACATTAATGGGTAGTTACTTTAACCAAGACTGCTGAGATATGTTCTTGTGTATAATATATGACCTGCCTAGCTGCTCTATAATTCAGACTTCTTTTTCTCCATACAGTTATTTTGCAATCCAAAGTTGGAATCATGAACTCTCTCACTCCCTCTGACTTTGACTTCACCTTCCTGGAGGAAGGTTTCAATGCCCGGGACATTGTGGAGCAGAACATCAATGAATTGTCCATGTCTGTAAGTACTCTTCGGCGTTTTATCATTGTTTGCCGTTTCCCGTTATCTGCTTTTCTTGTGGAAGTTCTTGTGTCTCGTTACGTCATTCCTTTAGTTGATTACAATGTCTTGCCTTCAGGATGACAAGGATGCCTTCTATGTTGCTGACCTTGGGGATGTCTTGAAAAAGCACCTCCGCTGGGCTCGAGCCATGCCTCGGGTTCAACCCTTCTATGCTGTTAAATGTAATGATGGCATGGCAGTGGTCAGGACCCTGGCTTCTTTGGGAGCTGGTTTCGACTGTGCAAGCAAGGTACATCCACGTTTCCTCGCCACCACTGAATTTCTGTACAAGGCCCTCTGGGGACTTCTTGTGGAAAAATGGAAGAGATTTAGGAGTGAAGCTATATGGCAAATGCATGTTTTTTTGCTTTTCAAACTATAGTATTACCCGGTGTCTTTAAAAAAATGCTAAATCCTGCTATATGCACATTTGTCAGCACTGTCTGCTCTCCTTTGACTGGTCCCTCTACTCTCTTCCTTAGACTGAGATCCAGCTGGTGCAGTCTCTGGGTGTGGACCCCACCCGCATCATCTATGCCAATCCCTGCAAACAGGTGTCTCAGATCAAGTACGCTTTGAGCCATGGTGTTCAGATGATGACCTTTGACAATGAAGTGGAGCTCATGAAGGTTGCCCGCTTCCATGACAATGCCAAGTAAGTGTTACCATTACAGCAGATCAAAAGCAATTGCCGTGCTCAGTCCCTCCTTTTGTCACCTTGTATTTCTGTATCTAACTTGTCTGCCTTCCCGTCGTCAGGCTGGTTTTGCGCATTGCCACGGACGATTCGAAGGCTGTGTGTCGCCTGAGCATTAAGTTCGGGGCCACGCTGAAGAACAGCCGGTTGCTGCTGGAGCGTGCACGTGAGCTGGGTCTGGATGTCATTGGTGTTAGCTTTCACGTGGGGAGCGGCTGCACTGACCCTGAGACCTACACCCAGGCCATTTCTGATGCCCGATGTGTCTTTGACATGGGGGTGAGTGGGTTTTTTTTTTTTTTTTTTTTCTTTCTTTCTTCCCCCTCTCTAGTTCTATTGAAAGCACTAATGTACTTTATACAGAAAAGTTGGAAAAATGGATATATAATAAGGTAGTCATTTTCTGGAACTGATGATTTAATCAATGACCCTTCACTTAGGCCGAGATGGGATACAACATGACTCTCCTGGATATTGGGGGTGGCTTTCCTGGATCAGAAGACACCAAGCTGAAGTTTGAGGAGGTGTGTTTCAAACCATCTAATTACACTGAAGTCACTCTGTGCACTACAAGCTGATGTAGTTGTCATTGGAGGTGGTTTTGCTAACTTGCCATCCTTACCTCACAGGTCACAGTTGTCATCAACCCTGCACTGGATAAGTACTTCCCTGCTGACTCTGGGGTGAAGATCATCGCTGAGCCCGGCCGCTACTATGTAGCCTCAGCTTACACTCTTGCTGTCAACATCATTGCCAAGAAGGTTGTGATGAATGAGCAGTCTTCCTCTGATGGTATGCAGATTCTATCATTCTAACAGCAGTTATGTGAAGTGAGCCCTAGTCGCACTGTGTAATCAAAGTACTTTCTGTTGCTGACTTCTTGCTCCTTTTCCCCTTTTCAGAGGAAGACGATGCGACCAGTGACCGTACCGTGATGTATTACGTTAACGACGGGGTCTATGGGTCATTCAACTGCATTTTGTATGACCATGCCCATGTACTACCAACCTTGCACAAGGTGATTTTGTGTTGAAATCTTCGCACTAGTTTTGTGTCTGGCATTTAGTCCACTGACAGAAAGCGAATTTAACTGTTGGATTATAAATGTTTTGTATAACTGCAGTCTTCTCATTGATTTACTTCTCCTGCTCGTGCAGAAACCCAAGCCGGATGAGCGCTTGTACCCTTGCAACATATGGGGCCCAACTTGTGATGGCTTGGACCGCATTGTGGAGCACACAATCCTGCCTGACCTGCAGTTGGGCGAGTGGTTGCTGTTTGAGAACATGGGTGCTTACACAGTGGCTGCTTCCTCAACCTTCAATGGCTTCCAGAAGCCAGACATCCATTATGTCATGTCCCGTGCGGCCTGGTAAGTTCTTTCAATCTTTCGCTAGACACACATGTGAAATCACTTTGTGTGTTTTTAAGATCAGCAGTAGAAAGGTTACTGATGAGCTAACAACATTTCTGTAATTAACAGGCAGTGCATGCAGCAGATCCATGCCCAGGGGATGCCCGCCCCAGCGGAAGAGTTGAGCCAGGGCAGCATGCCGTCCGGCTGTGGGCGTGAGAGCGGCCTTGAACTCCCAGCCAAGCCCTGCCCCACACATGTGCTCTAAACCCCAACCCCCAACCCAAACACCAGCACCACCCCATCCACCATGCACATAGTATTGATTCACACAGCTCACTGATAAAACAATATAGTCTTACAGTGATTTATCTCATTTGCCATCAGTTTACCATACAGTAACATGACCACATTGATGGTCTCTAGACTAAGGTCTCTCAATCTGCAGTTTCAAGAAAAACCCTCTTGTGGTTCAGGGCAGACATTTTGTGCATTTAGTGACCTGGTGTCTGTTTTGTCCATACTTCTATGGGGCCAACACTCCTGATGCATTGCAGACGCACAAACACGTCTCATCCTGTGTTCGTTTTTTCCCCCCCTTTTATTATCCTGTCTATTTTTATACTTGCATTGAAAGGCCAGTTACTTGACCGAGAACATGAAGGGGAAAACATATGGGCACGGTTTCATTTCCTAGTATGAAGGATGTAGGTTAAATCCTGATGTGCATCTCAATCTCTAAAGCATCCCTCATGAGTACATGTGATTTCACTCGAGGTGTGGTTCTGAGGACGGCAATCCTCAGAGTGCTCTATGAAAGAGAATGGGCTGCATGTCCGGAAGTGGCTGCTATAGATGTATTTAAGTTATCAAATCTCATCTTCCATACTGAAATGTGCACATATGCCCTTCATATTCTCTGAATTCCTTTCTGTTCTCCTTTTGTTGAATATGTATTTTTATTCGGTAGTAAGTATGTCAATATTAATAAGCAAAAGGGTGTAATTGCTGTCAACCGTGCATTTGGAAGTGGATTATGGAAAAGATGGGATTGCATCTATAATTTGCTTTCCTATGGAAACTTTTTTTTTTAATTTTTGTATTTTTTTTATAAATAAAATGATGTAGATGCAATGTCTCTGTGTGGTCATTTTTTTATGACAAAATGGGAAAATAAAAGGTAAGAACATATTGACATTAGCATCCTCTTTACTCTTGCCCACTACAGTTATCTGAAAATATGGTCAACCAACATACTTATAGCATAATAAAATGGTAAAGGTGAAACCAACAAATGTTGATACCAATCACCTCAACCTTGATTTAAATAGGTTGCCTGAAGTATTGTGTTAGACCCTACGGTGCCCAGGGCCCGAAACATTGCCCAGTGGGCGATTAATCAAATTTCTGTAAACTATAAAATAGGATAGGCTTATTGGAGCCTAGGCTTGCTTGCACTCAAAATACCGCAATACATTATTTCCATAATGTTAATGTTTGGCTCCACCTAGTGTTCATCTAACTTAACACGAGACATGCGAGATGATGGAAATTGCTTGCACGGTCACAGATACGAGCAGCCTACCACTCTATTGAGGTGTTTCCCATGCTTAGTGCTTGACAGGTGTTTGAAACACTGACTAAATGTTAAAGAGCTAATGCCGATTTGTGGTATTCAGTCACAGGTTGTCGGGTATGGACATGATGGGCCTACATCCTGTTGCTGGATGAGACCGCAGTGTGATAGATAGACTGACTGTAATTCACTTTCATAATCGGGATAGGGTTTATTTCACAATTTAATACAACTGTTAAGATATAATCCAAAATAATAGGCCGTGTAATGCAAACAATATCCAAAGAGGTACACCAGATAACAATATTCTGACCTTCTGATTTTAAATGCACATGTCTGTGGAGTTTGTTTTTAGACGTATTTTTGACATTTTTAGAGTAACGTTTTTTTTTCCTCAATTGTCCTTTAATTGGTTAATTCTGTCCTGAATCACATGGATATGTGGGCGTACCCTATCGGCAACCTTATTGTAGGCTAAATAACGGATTGGAAAGCAGGTCTTTGGATCTAAAAGCAAACCGGTCCACATATGTGGTCTAATGAATCTATCGCGAATATCGTTATAGGCTTATTCAGTCGGACGTTCCAATGTCTGTAGCAAATGCGAAACAAACCATCGTAAATCCGGTAAGAGCCTATTTTAGTAGCCCACCGGCATCAGTTGACTAGCCCTAACGTAACTTGCATTTATAACGCAGATATCTACTAATAACTCCCTTACATTAGATATTCGATCAGTTGGCATGTGTGAGTTACATGTAGTGGTTAAGAAGGTCGATAGTGTAAGTCCTACTTTGAGCAGTTATGCGGCCTGTAATTGCCCATACACGGCCTGTGTCTTTTCGATTCTGTATGCAGTCTATTAGCTACAACCATGAATTACACCGAACCGTAGGGTACAACTTAGGAATGCCTACAGACCATAACATTTCCACACTGTTTTATGTTGCAGACAATTCCGTTCAGTGGAAATATAGTTGGTGGACTACATCCAGGGGATATTGTACTCATTCAAGGCACCGTACTATGTGATGCAGACAGGTGCGTGTCAAATGTGGTAGGAATATCAAACATGTCCACATGTGACTTTATTATGGTTTCATGGTTCATTTCTCTGACTGAGTTTCACTTTTTGACTGCTTGCTGCAAGCTATTCTGGAATGCTATGCTAAAGACTATGCTATGTCTTTTTTTATATCCCCAGGTTCCATATGGACCTGGCCTGTGGTAGCAGTACCAAACCACGGGCAGACATTGCCCTCCATTTCAATCCACGTTTCATGTCCCCCCCATGTATTGTATGCAATTCTCTAGTGCAAGAATGCTGGGGCCGCGAGGAGAAATTGGATCAGATGCCCTTTAAACAGGGGTCCATGTTTGAAGCTATCATATTAGTGCACGAAGACGTATTTAAGGTAATTTGCTATTAATAAAACATTAATGTTAGATAGGTATTGATACATTCATTAAAATGATCAAAGACCCAAGACTTACTTTCACATTCTCTGCAAGCATAAATGACAATGAACTGTACCACCTCTTAAGCCTAGACAAATTGCACCTGTGCTATCTTCCTCTCCTGTAGGTAGCGGTAAATGGCAAACATATGTTGGAGTACAAACACAGACTTCCGGTGGAGACAATCAACACTTTCTCAATATCAGGGAGGGTCTCTGTATGCACTATTGCCTTCACACCAAATTCAGTGAGTGCTTTTAAGTCAAGGATCCTCCCAATTATATTGTAAATAGTGTCTTGAAACCTTTTCCACCTCAACCATGTCTAGCTTGATTTGCTTTATTTCTCAACAGGCAATTTTCTCTGAATCAGGGGACCTGGTAAGTGACTTCTAATGCTCAAATTGATGTCTTGCTTGCAAACAAACAAACTAGATTCACTTTGTAAAATGAGATGTCTTCTTTAGAGTATACCCTACAGGGGGAGTATGCTGGGGGGACTGAGTCCTGGACAGAATATTACAATTACTGGCCATGTCAGCTCATATCCACACAGGTAGGCCTAACACAAAACATTTGAATTAGAAGGACAACATTCTGAGGGTAGGACCATAACCTTTGTTTAAGATAATTTATTGTGTGCTATATTCACTTTTCTCTACTATGTCAGGTGTTACATATTAACACATCTTATTATTGTTTTGATTTTAGTTACATTTGTCAAGTAGAAGCTTGAATTAAAAGTCCACATCATGATGCAGGGTGCATTTTAGGAGTGCTGTTGTTTTCATGTTTAAAGGCTTTTCATTTAAATGGTTACACACCGTACATTTTTCTCACTGCACGCTGCCAGTTTCACGGTCAATCTGAGAAGCCGGGGATCAGAGAACATTGCCCTGCACCTCAATGCTCGCATCAAGTCGGGTCTCCTCATCCGCAACTCGCTGCTGGGTCAGGGCTGGGGCCATGAGGAGCTGGAGCTGTGTCGCTTTCCCTTCGCTCCTGGACAGTACTTTGAGGTGCTTCACTGTTTACACTGTGGGCTAAAATGAAACTCTAGAAATAGAATCTGGAACTTTGTTGTGTTAATACACCATGCTGACATGCACATTATTCTAAGAACTATTCCCCTACCAATATATACTGTGGGGAGAATCCGTCCTCCTGTATCATACATTTGACCTCTAATTTTCACAAACGAAAAAGGCACTAGATGGTCCTCATTCTTGCATCCCTTTCTCTCAGATAATCATCCTGTGCCAGTTGCACCAGTTTAAACTGGCAGTGAATGGGGACCACCTGCTGGATTACAGGCACCGCATGCAGGACCTGTGCAGCATCGACCACCTGGAGGTCATGGGAGACCTGGAGCTGGAGGAGGTGCGGCTCTGGTGAAGTAGGAGACCTTGCCTTCACAAGGCCAAACCTGGCAGGGATGACGTGCCGTCAGGCCTCAGAGGACCTTTAATGTACATCAGAGACTGTAAATGTTTTTGTCAAAAGCTCCAGCAATATAGTTGGCCTGGAATGTCAGTTCAGTGCAAGAGGTGATTACACAACAATTTAGTGATGCAGCAATGGTTTCTCTTGGTTTGTTTCAGGGTGAAATACCACAGTACTGTTATTACCTCCTGAACATGTGAATCATGTAGTAGAGTCTGACTGTTTTGACATGAGCCATAACTCACACGGTGAAGAACTATCCCATCTTTTCTCTTCCCAAGCTTCAGGGCATGGTTGTCATGTATACTGTCCTTTAGAGCATATGACAGTATATGTAGACATACAAGATGTGCTACATTTACTTTAACAGAAAAAAAAATGTTTTATAGCTGTGCTACAAAGTCCAGTTCCTTTTTCTCAGGACAAATAGGTTTGTCGCATATACACTATGGGAAACAGGTCCTTAATGGGTTCTTTGAAACACTTGAGACAGAGTACTTTCAAAGCAAATGTTTTCCAAGAAAAATATTCTGCGCAGCTGAAAACCTGATGCATAGTCATCTGGGGGAAAACAAAGATCCCTTCATAAGAGGGCTTGAAGTACAAAAAACATGAGGTGCTGAAACATTTATCCCAATTAAAGAACATTTATGATTTCATGACTAAGAAATCATGCGTGGCTATCAGTTTGTTTACAATTCTTTTTCATTTTCAACGTCAGTATGAATCTTGTTTGTTTTTCAAACATGGTGGTGCTCTTTCAAATAAATTTTTTTTTGTGAAGCCAAGCACAGCTGATATACTAAAATAAATGCTCAGTAATACAATACAATTCAGAGTGCATTCTGACTGATCTACTGCTTTTCTGCATGACTGTATAAAGACTGAACCTAGTTACACATAGAATATCTGTTGATGGACTGGAAACAGTGCCGTGGAATGCGATCTTAAGATACACAAGTACCTTACCTCTACACAAGTTCTTTGTTTACAATTTGCCTGTAACATGGAGTTGACACAAAGCCTTCCATTCGAAGTAGACCCAGTGGGATTCTCTGATAAAGGTGCAACCCTCTCAGGAGGAAAAGGGAGGCATGTGAAAGTATGTCTTTAGTTGTACCCCACAGTGCAACTAATCTTGTTTATGTGATTTCCAATAAACATACTTATGCAGAATATCAGCGCTTTGTAAAGTTGTGATTCCATTATTCATGGTGTGTATATGTTTGTCCTGAATTTTTATTTATTCGTATATTTCATATCTTCCATGAATTAGTTGGTTGGTTGCTTGGTTAAGAAGGTCGAAAGTGTAAGTCCTACTTTGAGCAGTTATGCGGCCTTTAATGAAAATAGCTTCCATTCCCTGACCGCTAGGTGGCGACAGATCTTTTCAAATGGCTGGAGGAATGACAGCTAAAAGAAATAAAGGCTCAGCTGGCTGGGCCAGGCATCAGGTCCTTACACAACCTTTAAAGAAAAGGTATAAGAGGTTGTTTTCTGAGACTGATAGTGACAGGGCCGGTCACTTTCACACTAACATACAGACACACACGCACAAACACAACAGCAGTAGTTAGAAAGGTTAAGGCTTAACATGAACATCTATATATCTGTAAGGTCTCAAATCATTCCAATTTAGTTTTTCTGTGCTGATAGTAACATACACTTATATCACACTCGGAGTCTGGAGAGGGCCTAAGGCCAGATGGAGCCCTACTCACAAAAAAACAGCAATCAAACATCAGACAGACAGAGACATAGGAAGAAAGAGAGAGAGAGAGAGAGAGAGAGAGAGAGAGAGAGAGAGAGAGAGATGGAGTCCTGCTTACAAAAAAACAGCAATCAAACATCTTAGAGAAAGAGAAAGACAAAGAGACAGAGACAGACAGACAGAGACAGAGACAGAGACAGACAGAGACAGAGACAGAGACAGACAGACAGAGACAGAGAGAGACAGAGACAGAGACAGAGACAGAGACAGACAGACAGACAGACAGACAGACAGACAGACAGACAGACAGAGATCCAGTGCCACAGACTGCTGATGGCCCTCATCACAAGACTGGGCCTTCACACAGACAACACATGGTGCTCAGCTGCCCAACTTGAGGGTCTGTGTCTGCCGTTGGGACACAGAGACCACCACAGAAGAGTGCCATTAAAATGCAGGGCTTTTATTCATATCCACAGGAAATATAACATGAGAAAAAACAAAAAAAAACAAAGTAGTCAGTATGGCACGACACAACACTTGTCTTGTTTTGAAACATACAAAAAATAAAATAATAAATCGAGTGATATGTGACATGATGACAGCGACTCGTGTCGCCAACTGCCCTGTGGACAAAAATCTCCGATTAGAAAGGCAAATGCAGGAGTCCATGAGGAGCTGAGCCGCGAGCTGGACCGTGTCTGATTTACAAAAGGAGGACACCAGACTCAACGCCGCACCATAAAGAGACAGAAAAATAATAATAATGAGAACAACAAAGCAGCTTTTTTTTTTTTTCCTTCGTGTCTTTAACTTGTTCAGGAGGAACTACTACTTTACCTCTTCCCTGAATGGCACCATAGGTATGGTTGCAGCCCTCATTCCTGCAGCCTCTGCTCAGCCTCTAGGGGGCGCTAGATTGGGGCCTTCCAGGGTCGGGGGCAGTGGATTATCAGGCCATGATGAGAGATCGGTGGATCTCTAGGACTTCTCAACGCCAGCTGAGGGGTGAGTGTGTGTATGTGTTGGCAAGACGCAGGCTGGGTGGGACTCTGATAATTTCAGAATCACCAAAAGTGTGTGTGTGTGTGTGTGTAAGTGGGAAAGGCATAGTGTCAGTCATGGAGGGGTAGCAGGCATTTGCATGTTGAGGCGATTGGAAGAAAGAATTTGCCCTTTCCCTGTCCCCGTTACTGATATGGCTGTGGGCGTAGTTCATCTGTCTGATGGACAGCAGTCTCCTGGTGGGGTGGGGTTGTCAGACAGAGCTGAGCTTGACCAGGCCCCTGACCGAGTCCTCGTGCAGCGAGTCCTGGCTGGCCGGGTGGTAGAAGGGCACAGTGTGGCTGTGAGACAGGGGGCTCCCGCACGGCAGCATTCCCGGCGGCGAGGGCGCCTCCTCGGGCGTGAGGAAGTGGTGGTGGGGGTGCGGCGCGTGGTGGTGGTGCGGCGCGTGCGGGTGGAGGTGCGGCGGCTCCGGAGGATGTGACGGGTGCGGGGGGATGATCTCGCCGTCACAGCTCAGGCTGGGCGTGGATGTGGGCGGCGTGGGCTGGCCCAGCAGCAGCGAGGGACACGGCCCCCCCAGCGAGGTGCGGCCCGGCAGCGGCAGCTCCTCCGTCACCAGCCGCGGCTCGGCGCTCTGGAGCAGTGGCGTGGCGGCAGCCTGCAAAACGAATTTGGTGCTCTGAATGCACTGGTCTTGGTCACACTGAGTCGGGGAGAAACAGAAGCAGAGCGAGGAGAGAGGGAGAGAAAGAGAGAGAGGAAAAAGTGCACAACCAGACAATGGAGATGGGTGACAGGAAAGGGAGAGCCAGGGGATTGAGAGAGCAGAGGAGGTTGGAGAGGGATAGATATGAGGACCAGGGAGGATGAGGGCAGAGCGGAGGAGAGATGTTAGTCACAGTGTTCCAGTGCCAATCGGCTCCATTAAATCAGCCACATTAGTCAATGCGACCCCAAAGCAGAATTGAGTGCTCAAGTTCAGCCGACAAGCAGGCCCATTAGAGAAGTGTATCATCGATCACGCTTCAGGTCTTGCTAAACTCGATTTCTAGATGCCATTTGAGGGCTGTTTTAGACTAAAGGCCAGAGGAAAACATCAGTAAAGCACTTTGCTTGCCAATAACATGGATGCTAAAGGGCAGTGTCATCACAAACACAGACACGGGCTACACTGTAACAATGTAATTCTGAGATGAAGAAAGGTCAAAGGCTTGCCTTGATGGCACTGAACAAGATAGTGTTGTACAGTCTAGAGTTGGGTAATGTACAGGAAAGTCATCAGGACACACACGTCATGCAGCAGAGGCTAGATTAAAAGAAACCAAGCTTGCTTTCAAATGATTACTTTTGAGAAAAGATAGCAGCTAAATCAGTAAACACGGCAAGGAATTTGTAAACAAGATGACAAAACAATATTACACAACGACAGATTATGAAGGTCCATCATTTCACATCATCAACAACATGTCATAATCCAAAGTCTATAGCACATATACACTCACTTAAGGGGGTTCCAGAACGTTCTGGCCTGGTTGATGTGTTCCATAGCAGAGCTAAGGTCATCTCTTTCAGGGATAGAGCAAATGCCAGGATGAGGAGTAACCCTTTTAATACCACCCATGTAGTCTCAGAGCAAACTTCAGCTCTTACAGCAACCAGCTATCAGAGATACAACCTTTTGACTCAGTTCATCACAGGCAAGGAATAAGTACACAGACAAAGACAGAAATACATAGAGGGGGGGGGGGGGCACTTCATGTAAAACTCTAGAAAGGGGTAAATGTGTGGGATCTGATCTCAAGAGGTCATCACCTTTTGGATGAAAGCCTGGAAAGTTGCTAGAAATTATTTAGTTTTTTAAAATGACTCACTTTTTCGCTGCGGCGAATGTGGTCCCTGGAGTTGAGGCTGCCTGAAGCCTGACAACACTACTGGCCACTGGTTGAGCAGTCAGTTTATTTGCTCGGCTCATAACCCCACTTTTGTCCCCCCCCCCTTCACGGGCAGGTGGTAATGCTGGGCTTCGGGAGAACCCAACAGCTCCAGTCACAGCTCTCTCTGAGCACACTCTGGCTTTAAACATGTCAACAGCTCTTTGAACAGAATCCTGACAGAGGAAGCGTATTTGGACACACGCCCACATTCTGAAAGTGCTTCTGCACACAAGATCATTTACCAGCTTTTTCAAGACTGATTCAGGGAACCATTTCAATCTGAAGCAGACTTTCTGTTAAATATGGACCTATGCAATAAGAAATGTCTCATTTACTGAGGTGAATCTATGTCAAATAAAGGACTGTTTTATGTGATTACATCATTTCTATGGCTTTGAGAGACTGATTAGGAGGTCTGCGGTTACACAGCTAAATGTGTGATAATGACTGGCTAACCCGCAGTGAAGAGCAGACATTTTCATCTACTTAGATAACCAGGCACTGAAGAGAGACAAACAAGATGTCTGTGTTTGTAATGAACAACTTCTTAGGATTGATTATTAGATATCGCTTTACTGACAAACACGGAAAGTCTGCAGGGTCTAACTGCAGGGGTAAACAAGATGAATGCCATCTCGATGTCCAAATTGAGTTGAAAAAGTACACCATTTATTCTGTGTCTCTGGGGTGAAATTAGTTAATGATTAAACCCTGGAATGACAGCACACTGTTATTTATATGGCTGGGTGTCCATTACCAATCCATGTATTATGTCATACACAAGAGGAAACCAGAGACAGATTTGCGAGGCTGCCTTCTGATATCATGTTCACAGAGCTGTTTCTTTACCAAGACAATATAACAGCAAGTAGAGCAGAGAAAAGTCTAGTGCTGCTAGTGCTAGTTTCAGTTTGGCACCAGGTACAGAAAACTCAGTGTTTTCCCTTAAAACCGGTCAGATTCAAGGTTCATGTTTAGTTGAGTTAGTCTTACAACTACAGTCTTCTCCACTGACAACACTAGGTCAACAGGCGTTCCTTCCAGAACCCTACCTTAGAACACCAGGGAGAACCACAGTATGTTGAACACAGGAGTTTGAATCACTATCTCTACTTGATACTGTAATATAAATGTTGCCCTGTGAGATGTACTGTATATACCAACATACATTTTTAATGGCGTAAGCTCCAATGGAGTTGAACCCATGACTTTGCAGAAGAAACAAAGATGATGTCTCCATCCAGGTTTTCAGAATATTCATTTCTGCAGCATTTTGATCAGAACAGTCTGCTTTCTGAAGACTCTACTTCTTTAGAACCAGTGGTCTGCCAGCAAATAGTGTTGCTGCTGTGGGGAAGAGATGGTCTTGGCTCTCTTGTTCAAAAGGCCACAAAGTGTTGGGAGTCTGGAATGCATACAGCAGACTGAGGATTTGAAACCTTCAAATTAGTGTCTTGTTCATCCGGCTATCAAGTGCTAATCATGTGGTAAAGACATGATTATGTCTGTCGGAAGATGCGTGTCCAGAACGGCTAGAAGATAGGTGATTAATGCTCTTAACTCTGGCCACACAGCAATACACTCTTAAAGCTGCCTCTTGGCAACTCAAATACAAAGAGGCTTTAAAACGTCAACCTCAACTGTACGTAACTTTTTGCGATAATGAAAGAGAATATTTATAGTAACAAATCCAGGGAAGCACAAACAAAAAGCTCCTCTGTCCACAGTAGGTATGTGGGTATGTCAGTAATGTCTATGGAATGTATTGGACTTCAGTATTTACTGGAAAGATAAGGGAAGAAAACATATGCACAGTCTAATGGGACCAGCGCCCCCCTCCTCGATGACAAATGTCTCTTTCTGTTGAGACTGGTGGGGAGGGGACCATCGTGTTTCTCTTGAGATCTTATAATAGGCCCAGACTGTAACAGGATGACGCGTGAGGCGGGGGCTTAACAAAGGGCTACATATCACCATCTCTGCAGGGGTCCTGAGCCAGGCGACACCGGTGCTTAGGGCACTTGTAGTTTATAGCTCCTCAATGGACCTCTGTTACCTCTCTCGTTTATTTCATCCACCCTGACCAACCATTCTCTCTTTCTCCACATAGTTGTGGCTCTGTTCTTCAAGTCTTCAGGCATTTAGGTGTAGGCCCACTGTAGGAGAAAAAAATAAATAAAAAAAACCCTGCACAAAGCGTTGGTCTCATATCCCTTGTGTCTTCCTATCCAGAAAGTGTCTTGTGGTAAAGGCTAAAGGTTGGACATTTATCATCTGGAGATGGCTCAAAGAGAAGCATAGGCAGGAAAGGGAATAAATATCCTTATTCAGATTAAATGCATGTTGTCTCTGTCGATCTGCTCTTATCAAGACTCCAAGTCTCTCCCTCTCTTTCTCGAGCTCTGTTCATTTATCTCTTTCCAGCACTACTGTGCCAGTCTTCCTAAGCACACAGCAGAGACAGCAGGTTGAGGTTGATACGTTTGTAGACAGGATGTGGCCAAAGGGCTGTTGGAAAGATACACGGACGGACACACACACACGGACCACACACACACACACACACACACACACACACACACACACACACACACACACACACACACACACACACACACACACACACACACACACACACACACACACACACACAGGGCTCAAAGAGGCTCTGGAATGACATTTGGAGAGGATGGCAGGCAGGATGCGAGGAGCTGCATGGCCACCTCTCCTCAGCGCACATCTCCCAGCAGCCTCCTGCGGATGACCTACTTCCTGTCTCCAGCACCACCCACACACCAAGGCAGGAGACAGAGGCAACATGCCTCCTCTTATCCACATGCTGAACATGTGGAGGGCCGAGAGCACAGAGGAAATAAAGAAAAGAAACAGAAAACTCACTAAGAAAAGACGGGAAACTGACTGAAATACAAGGATGGATAAAGACAGACAGCCTGGCACAGAAAGAGAGAGTGTGTGTGTGTGTGATGGAGTGAGACAGAGAGAAATGTGTGTGTGAGAGAGAGAGAGAGAGAGAGAGAGAGAGAGAGAGAGAGTGTGAGTGATGGAGTGAGACAGAGAGAGCTGGAGTGGATCAACAGCCTTGTTTATTGGCGGGCTTCAGTAAGAGGGGAAGAGGTATTTATTCTCCAATGCTGATCACAGGGAACAGAGTGTACCGAGATGATGCTGAGCTGGAATTCCTCAGGGGAAAAGGAGGAGGACAGAGAAGGAAAAAGAAAGACAACCAGAGTGAAAGAGAAAGAGGGAAAGATGAGTTTGAGGACTGAGGGAACTAGAGAGAAAAGCAGAGGAGGAAGTACAGTAGGTCTGGTGCAGCCCTGTGTGTTGCGTCCATGGAGAGCAGCCAAGTCCAGACTCAATGTGGATACTGGCCAAAAACAATTATGGGTGTTCATCATCACAATGGTCAAGAAATCCCTAATATCAATGACAAATTGTTCAGAGCAATTTGTCTATGGATAAACACTGCTGTCTATCATGAGAGGCCTTGCTGTCCTGAGCAGCAGGAGAGGACAGGCCTGTGTTGCTCTGGGGGCCTCATGGAAGAGTGGCTGTGCAACAGCTGGCAAATCAAAGCAGGAGATGCTGGCTGGACCGCCGTCCAACTTTCCAAAAGTTCAGAGGACATTCTGGGGTCTCTCTGTCTCTGTCTCTCTCTCTTGTGTGTGTGTGTGTCAGAGATAGATGGGGTAATACAGAGCACAAAGAAATCGCCAGTTGAGGGTGGAGGACATGCAGTCACCTCTCACACGCCTCAGCTTAGCGGACCTCAGTGTCCTCGTCCCTACCATTGCAAACAAGGATTTTTTCTCACACTCTATGGCTCCCTTTGTGTCATTTGCTGAGCAGTTCTGTGACTACTGGCAACGTATGATCACATGCTTTCTGCAGTGAGCTGGGGACTGTTCGAACACACACATCTGATGACTGAATGCCAGAGCAATGCTGTGCCCTCTAGCAAGAAACCTCAGCTCCACGTACGACAACATACAGTCCTGTGAGTATAAACCTTATCAGTGTATGAGCACCCAGCAGCATTTATAAAAAAATAAAAATAAAAATAAAAAAAAACTGGGCCTTGCCATTGCTATAGGAACACACCAACCTGTTGGTCATAGAGATGCACAGTTCTGGGATTGGTACACCCGTGTGCACACACACACACACACACACACACACACACACACACACACACACACACACACACACACACACACACACACACTTATGACTAAGAGGCAGGACTCACCATGTGACTCTGGGACTGAGTGGCACCATACATGGTGATTCCATTGGTGGGGGGAGCAGGAAGGGGCGTGTTAGGAAGGACGTAGCCTCTTCTGTCGATGAGACTGAGCAAGACGAGAGAAAAAGGAGAAGAGAGAGGAAGCGTTAGAATGGGCTACATGTACACTGGTCGTGTCTGAGGCCTCACAGCTCTCTGCTGGCAGAGAACGGATCCTGTCCTGCTGTGATTCGAAGGCTGAGCTGACACCAGTTCATTCCAAACTGGCCTGCCATGGTTGGATGCTTCATCATCAGCAGCCATTACTGTTGACACCTGTAAATAAAAACACTGCATCACCATGCTCTGCTCATGCACCATGCTGTGTGTGTGTGTGTGTGTATATGACAGGGGGAACAGAAAGAAAGACAAATAGTCAGGGCGCTGAGAACACTCAACAAGTTATCAATCCAGAAGAGTGCTGAGGGACGAGCACACCACGGGTTGGGAAGGGAATATCCCCTCAGCTCAGGTCTGCTGACAGACACAGACATAAGACCAGGGCCAGGGGCAATGGCCAGCTTCGTCCACCATTAATCCGGCATGCACTACCTATTACTTTTTGTACTGCTTTGTAATCATTCCCTCATTAATAAAGTTGTACATTTATTAACAGTGAAACATCTCGTGGGCTGAGCCGAGCCAGAACATTCTAAGGACGTCAGGTATGCCGTTTTTTGCTTGGCAGAGATCCATTGCACAACTGAACGAACAAGCGAGCGAGCCTGAGCACATCTGGCTCAGGGAGTTCCACAGGCCTGCACAGGCCTCTCTTCCACTAATCTCAAAGCCTGGTGTACGGTGTCACCAGCATGGAAAGAGTGGGAGTGAGTATTATGTTCTGTTTGTCAAACACGTAAATCAGTAGCCTGGTCTGTTTGCTCTGCGTGAGCAGTTTTCGCTGGAATGTTCTCAGCAGTGGAGGTGCCACGGCCGAACAACCAGAGGAACAATAGCCATCAGCTCCTCCCTGGCCCGACCTGGGGAAAAGTTTAAGATTATCCCTGGAATGGCTTACTTACCTGAACCACATGTGTACATTTCACTGGGTGTGTGTTTGTCGAAGAGAACCAGGTCTCCTGAGTGAATGCATTTCTTAGATTGGGATGCATTGTAGGGCGTATACATCTAGAAAGAGCAGTAGGTTTATGTGGGGTATATGCAAAGTATATAAAAATGGTATTTGGGTTCCAGCATCTCAGTTCAAGCATTCCCCTCTTTGGAGACAGCTGTAGCATGCCTGGAGCCATCATCTGCTGACGCGCAAATATCCAGACACACACACAAAGTACAGTATGCAGCAAGGCAGGCAGATGGTCACCACCTGCCGGTGGAAGACTTTCCCAGTCTCCTCATTAGCGGTGAGTAATGCTCCACTGGGAAGGGAAGGGAAGGGGGAGGGAGAGACGGAGAGGGGCGTCCCAGTCCTCAGCTCAGTCCCTACGCACCGTCACGATTCTGCCATGCATACCTACCAGGAGTGGACATGACCTAGCATATATGTTGGCACGTATAGGTTTGTCTCTGTGAGAGGGGGTGAGTGACTGAGTGAATATGAGAGAGACCGAACCTGTATGTAAATGTGATGTGTCGGCTAAACTAGGGAAAAGGTTACATCACTCACTTTTTCGATCTCTTCTCTTTCCTCCCTGCTCTTTCCCTGTCTGCGCTGGTAAAAGACAGATAAGAGGGAAAAGTGATAGTGCGAGTCTCCAGGACACAGGGCACACAGTTCAGTTTCAGTTCAGTTATCTCCTGTTCTGCGGGGCCTGTGGTCGTGGCGGAGAGCACGTAGCACACAGCTCACACACTTGACTACTCTTAATACTCATGCGCTCACATTCACATACAAAACACATGTGGTGTTACACAGACAGGCAGAGACAGACAGACAGAGAGACAGACAGACAGACAGACAGACAGACAGACAATCACCTGGGTGGCAGGGGCCCACACAGGGCAGCACAGCAGTTGGTGAAGAGGTTGCCGTGGCTGTAGGGGTTATAGTTGTCCTTCCCTCGTTTAGAGGACCAGGAACCTTTTATCTAGTGGGGGCAAAACCACACACAGATTTGGAGCAGAGAAAAGAGACTGTTAGTCCTCATGTGTGTATGTGTTCATTTTTGTATGTGGCAAAGGTGGTCGAGTGCTCTACTTACGTCTTCGTTGGTGGTCTGATTGGAGCCAATTAAGTAGGTGTGGAAACCGGAAAGCCCCACTATGGACCAGACCGAGAAGAAGCAAACGACCACCTCTAGCACAGTGAGCAGCCAGTCAAGGAAGCACCTTTTAGCTTTTGCATTTTACAGCAGCAGTCGGTCTCACACTCACACACTCACACAAACCAACATTCCCAAAACACGGACTAGGCGAATAATAACATAACATTAAACACAAAAAGTTGCTTGACGCATACGTCCACACATTCATGCATACCAACATTACTCCTGATAAAAACGGCAATTCTTAAATCAAGTCTTAACATCAGTTAGTCAATGATACTTGCACATGCACAATCCATACATGATTAAAGAAACACAACAAGATGTCTAGGAGAGCTGGGATTCCTGGGTGAGAGAAGAGAAGCCACTGCACTGGCGAAGGCCAATCTGTTGTCAGAGGCAGCAAGCCCAGTCTCCGCCGAAGGAGAGAAAGATGGCAGCTAGAGCAGTTGCACAACAGTACAGGGTGCGCTAATCCACTGCCTGCAGATCAGAGCCAAGAGTGTGCACACACACATCCTCTCTCCCTTTTCTCAGAGATGGGCAAACACACAAATGCCACCATGTTAACATACATAAAGCACACGCCCACAAGCACACAGTGATTCAAAATAAGCACACAAACACCTCTACACAAGCCAAGCACATAGAAGAACCCACTTCCAGAGACGAGCACAGTAGCATGGCAGCATTCTGCTACTCAAACTATTTTAAATGAAGGACTAGTCAGCTGCTTCCATTGGCAATTGCTGAAGTTTAGTCTCAGTGTGGTGTTTTAATGGACATTAATGTGCAACACTAAAACCTCAAGCTCACAGTTTATGGCTTTAATAAAGATGGCCGTAAAAGCCTAGCAGACACAGCAGCCCTGGTCAGACCGGTGCGTGGCATTTACAGTGTGCCGTGTGAAGAGGCTGCATTAAACGCCAACACATACAATCACATACATTTAACTCTATGGTCACACCTGCGACACAGGAGGGAGATAAATGGGTGTTTCTAGCTTGTGTTTACCAGGTTACAGAACTAAACAGGTAGACTAGACACCATTGCTCATTTGTTTCAGCAACGTGTGTCACGCCACGGCACATTGGTAGTTGCCATATTGTGTCGCTCAGTATTTGCATAAAATAGACCTCTAGCCTATATTCACCCCGCCTAGTTGGCGATGTAACAGTTACTTCTTGACGCTGTAAATCGCCAACTCACTGAAAATGAACAGCAGCTGGTGGCTTAGTCCGTCCCCATGGCACTTGCGTGACCAAGGGGTGTGACAGGGAATGAGATTACGCCGTGTCTGCATTCACAGCCAGGCTTCCATATCACTTCAGATACTGGTGTGCTATCATTCCCTCCATTTTCCTCCATGTCAAGGACTTGCTGAAGATAACGTTATGTCAGAGACTATTTGAGGTGACAATCAGTGTGTGCAGTGCATGCAGCGTGTGAGATGATGTCATCCGCATGTCAACCCTTGAACCCTTCCACAAAAACATCCCACTCCACTTCACCCTGCTCTTACTTTCTTCAACACAAAACCCATCCAACGTCTTGTGTCCAGTCGGCCAGCTAATGAGGCAATATTTGAATATTTGAAATTCACCCAATCTTTATGCTGTAATGCTCACACAAGCAAATAAATACATTACGTTGCAGAAAAGCTCCGTGCACCTGATGACTACACAGGATATTATCACCACTTATCACACTTTACAGCCCTCAGTGTCATTCCTTTAGTTATGATGTGATGATGTTGGCTCATGTGCTTTATTAACGGTAGCGCTGGAATCTGGTTCGGACTTTTAAAATGCTCATTACTGTTACTGGATGTGGGAAAAAGCAAAAGGTTGACCTCTGGATTTAAGAATAAATGGCAGCGTAGTTCATATTTTGTGACTCATTGCTGAGAGAATATTGGAAGCCTGTATGAGCTCTGGCAAACACTGATTAAAAAAAATGGCAGCTGCAGCCCTGCACTGACAGACGACTAAAACCATAAGAAAGATGGATAGGAGAGAGAGAGAACCAAAAACGAAATGAGAAGAAGAGAGGAGGATGAAGGGAGTGATAAAGAGATGAGAGGGGCAGAAGATCAGAGGGATAAAGAAGGAAGAGAGCAGCAGAGCATTAGAGGCGGTGACAGGATGTCTGCGTGCCACATAAGCCGCACAGACCAACACCAGGGACTGCAGAGCAGTCATGCAACTCTGCACTGACGAGTGCGTTCACACTGAGCAGACATAGGGGCAGGGGAGGGATGGGGCATTCACAGGCACGCACACTCAGTCTGTCTGCTGAAGGATGTGTGTGTGTGTGTGTGTGTGTGTGTGTGTGTGTGTGTGTGTGTGTGTGTGTGTGAGGGGCTGTGTCAGGGAATTTCAGGGCTGTGGTGCTTCTACCATAACCTGTCATTTCAAAAGGGCACGACAGACCCTGGCATTTACCTCTGACTGATATACACATAGAGGGGAGATGTTGAAAGGTTCAAAACACAAAGGTTCAAAACAGATGTTAGAAGTACAGCCTCTCACATACATTTAAAAACACCACACACACACACACACACACACACACACACACACACACACACACACACACACACACACACACACACACACACACACACACACACACACACACCTAACCAAAAAGGATATCTGGCTGGACTGTCCTTGAGTGCGCTGAGAAACCCAATGCTATGAGACCCTGTGGAAATCATGATGAGGAAATAAAAGCAAAAGAGACAGAATGAAAAACATGAGCACATGTTAAAACCTTAATACCTTAACCCTCTCTCAAACAGCTCTGTAAGGCTCTCTGTAACTGCCTGTGGTAGCTGGCTCTGCAGGCACCTGCTGACAGACAGCGTGGTTGAGGCTGCCTGATGGGCCAGAGCTGGGACAGCCCAGCAATAAAGTTGGCGCTCACAGACCTGCCGACATGTGTGTTGCTGCTGTTCCAGGACCCCAGTGAAACATCGTCTGGGTGACCTGTGCTAGTGTTAGAGGTGTGCTAGAGGTCTACTCAGTGGCAGGCAGCCTGCGTGGTGGATCACTGGGGCAGGCGTGCTGAAAGTAGCATACAAATGTCTTAATGGCTCACTCCCATCCCAGAATATTATGGCGTTTACGAGACGGTGTTATCACAAGGGGCGGAGGAGATTAACTAAATGGCTTAAGCAAGTGCATGCCGTTAAAGGACTGCTAGAAATACGAGCGGGACGAGGCCCCTCGAATCAGGAGGTTGATGGCAGCACTATAAAAGGTGCGTTTCATGAGTGTGTTAACGACCAGATGGGGCAGCACAGGGATATGAAAGTCACAAAACAAACAAACTCCTGACACCCAGGGCCTCTTTGGCCTTTCTCTCACAAATTCTCTCTCTCTCTCTCTCTCTCTGAGGATGTCTGCTGCTGGTGTGTAGGGATTAGTGTGCTGTGTGCTGCGGTGCTGGTGTGAGATAATGCTTATTAACATCTGCAGAGCTCCCCAAACAAGCTGAATCAGCAGTCCTACGGAAACTAATGAAGCACAAACACCTTAATTACTGCCGCCACCCTGAAGGATGGAGACAGTGCCCGTGTCTCAGTGTGTGTGCTGGTTCTCTGTGCTGTTGTATTGATCTTCATGTCTGATCCTATCCATAATGACAAAGACATGTGGTCATAGATGTATTGTGCACACTCCTGTCAATTCTAATTAGCTCAGGTCATGTAAGTGCATCTGTTGCAGAAATCCTCTGCCTGGGCTTTGACTGGTGGAGGTTACGCTGACAGTGATGGATCTCCATCTTTAGAATGCCTCTACCTCTTGGCCTGCTCTTTGTGTGAGGGGCTCCCACTGCTCTTCTGTCAGCACTCTCCCTCCATCTGTCCCCCCTTTTCTCTCCTTCACTCTCTCCAGCTCTCTTCCTCCTCTTGCTGCCTCCATCATTCTCATGAGACACAGCAGATGATGGTCTGCTGCTTGCTTATGTTCTCTATGCCCGAAAGCACTGTGTGTGTGTGTGTGTGTGTGTGTGTAAGAATGACACACTCGGTGGGAGGCCACCCAAGTGAGAATGTGAAGTAAGTGTGGGTGGGCTACTCATGGGGGATGACGCGCGCGCGCGTGTGTGTGTGTGTGTGTGTGTGTGTGTGTGTGTGTGTGTGTGTGTGTGTGTGTGTGTGTGTGTGTGTGTGTGTGCTTCAGCAAAAGGTCTTAGATGGTGTGTATTTACTTACGGAGGATGACATGGGTGATGACAAAGGAGAAGATGAAAAGGGTGAGGAAGGAGAGCGAGAGGATGAACATGTAGAAGAAGCGGTAGTTTCTCCTCCCCACACAGTTGCCCACCCACGGACAGTGGTGGTCGAAGCGCTCTAGAGAGAGAGAGAGAGAGAGAGAGAGAGAGAGAGAGAGAGAGAGAGAGGACATGAAAGACTATTGAGACAGTGTAAGCTTGACAATGACTTCACATGTACCCATGATAGCCTCTTCCATCACCCCCCAGAAGAACAAAGCACACACACGCGCACACTTCTTTGATCTCATTTTGCAAAGGATCGAATTACTCATGTCCTACATGTTACATGTCCTAAAAACACTGCATATCGTGTAAGGTGTTGTAATGTTAATTTGGCAAAAGAGAGCAACACACGGGAAACACATACATTTAAATAAAGATACATATAAATAAAATACATACAAATAAAGATACATATAAATAAAGATAGCATAGGCCACAGGCGTGTAGTGTGAGAACTGCACAAGCGCTGAACCTCAATTCTGTTAGACACCAAAAAAGCCACACTGTGAAACCAGGAAACCTGAACACCAGGAAATGGAAAGTCCCCTTCTGAGTGCTGGCCTCATTAGCCTCTTTTCATTCGGCCTGTTTTAAAGGGGCAACCATTAGTGAGGATGGTGAAATGGCCATGTGCAGAGGAACTGATGGGAACCGCACTCAGGAGGCACCCCGTTAAAGTTCAATGGGGAACACGCGGGCGCCGGCTCAACGAGTCTCTTAAAATAACAGGGGAAATCACGTCAAACGGCGACTGACGTGCCACTGTGCACTCGCAACAGCTGAGTTTTATTTATTTTACAGGTTCTCCTGCTCTCCATAGGCCGGAAGGCTGAGCGCCGAGCGCCGCTGCCGTAACTTAACACAACAATGGAGCTCTGGGAATAATCATGTCTTCTGGGGTGAAGTCAAGAGGTTAGACATGCCTTCAGCATCAGGTTTAAAGTGTGCACCACATGCGCTGCAAAATATGGACGTATCGTTACAGAAAAATGGTGGTGTTATTGTTTTTAATTCCCAGATAGCAGAGGCGTCATCTTGCCATGACTGTCTTCTGATGACAGTATCTTGGCATGCATGACATTCCCCTGTTATTGCACAGCACTGAGAGCCAAGTGAACTGAGAGTATGGGGCTTTGTCCTCTTACATAATTTACACTGTCAGTTAAGTGTTTCTAAAATGGTACTAGACACAGACCCTAGCAGGAGACATGGTTGAGTTTAATGTTAATACGAAGCAACACTGAGCAAATCGAGGCGAAACAGGGTTTCAAAACAAAAAAGTAGCAGGAGACTTGAGAATGACTTCCTCATACAGTCACTGTAACCCATTGGAATGTTGTATTTCCTTCTGTGAGCACAAAACATCTTTGTGGTCTCGTACCTACACTGAGTCGTAAATGATCCCCCAACTGTCCAAACAACAGTCTACACTCAGGGACTCAGGGATCTATGAGCTCGTGTCATCCACTTGACAAGGTAACCAAAAAAATAGAAACAGTAAATACGCATAAAGGTTTTTTTTTTTTTTTTTTTTAAAGGAGCACACACACAGATGAAACACTTTCATCACACCACAAAGAAAAAAAAGCTCCTGTGTGTGTCACTTAACACTATCCCATGGGGCAAAGGGCACCCAATCACACAAAGACCAGCAGGAAGTGTTTAGGAGGTGGCAACGTGACCACATCTGGCAAAAGGGAGTGCAATACATCTGCAGTCCCCAAACCTCTAAGGCCTTGAATTGAACAAGCCTTCTCTACAGAACCATGGCCTGCTGAGGAAGAGGTTCAGTGCAAGTTCCTGCGAGAGCGGCCAAGCCTGACCGCAGTGATTAGTGATGCTGGTCTGGGACCGCTAAGCAAGCGTCTGGCTGTGGCTGACAAACGAGCCTCCAGATGTTGAAAGCCATTCCTCGTGAAATAAATAAAAATGAGAAATCTATTCCTGTCTGCCCCGGAGGCTTTGCAGCTTAATTACTCCCGCATTTCACATTCGCTCACCAGCCGCTCTCCGTTATCCAGAGATGCGTGCACGTCTGGCAAGCTCTGCGACAGGAGGGAGGGGACAGGGGAGAATGGTCTCGCAGACGAGCCACTAAATCACCTTCAAACTACTCGTCCACTGTCTGAACATCGGCGCGCAATAAAAAGTTCCACCGGAGCGGGCCAGAGAGCCAGCCCGGGGTCCAGATGCGAGATTACAGGCACGGGTGTAGTTATGGAATGACAGGGTGATGAGCGCTCTGGGAGCAGCACCCGAGACCAAGCCAGCAGCCTCAGCTTGGTGTGAGGCAGAGGAAGAAGAAGAGCTCAACCGCAAGTTTACTCCTCTTTGGCCAAAGAGTTGAGTCACTCAGGCCTCTTTCTGTCAGTACACAGGCTTGAAGGGCCTTTTCTAAGGAGTGTTTACGTTTACTGGATGCACACATACACTGTTGTGAGTTTAGTGTTCCATGACTTATTTGAGTACATAAAGAGTGATTTCTTCATGCAGAATGAGAAAAGTGTTGCCATCTAAAAGGTGTTCACCTAAGCCAAGGATGCACTCCACATCAACTTATTTAGAATCAATTCCACTAATATCACAATCCCCCCCCAAACATTAACACATTCAGCAAAGGCAATATTTAATTTCTATTTCATCACTGTATTTATCACTGCATACAGAACATAAGTTTACCATGACATACCTTTTCCACCTTTTTAAATCGCACGCACACACACACACACACACACACACACACACACACACACACACACACACACCCCCCCCCACTGGATCACTGAGGGACTCACCCACACAGTTGTCACACAGGCTGCAGTGGGACGCTCGAGGAGGCCTGAAGATCTTACAGGTGAAGCAGTACTTGAGCTTGACCGTCTGGCCATTGATGACCACTTCCCTGGTTCTGGGGGGCGGCCTGTAGCCAGTGGTGCCTGACCCGTTGGCCACGTCTGTGGGGAGGAGGGGGATGAAAAGAAGCAGGTGATTAGAAGAAGGGTGGTAGGGATGCCAAAGCCAAGCTGCAGGTCTCTGCAGGCCACGCACAATGATGCTCGTGGTCACAGAGTTCAACCAACCCTGTGTTCACGGGCACAGCAGGTGAAAAGACGGTTTTCAGTTCCCTCTGGACAATTTCATGCTCCCCTAGATTTCCCTAATAAGCAATTACCTATGGGAATGCCCCCTTGACCTTTACCTTCACGGCTACAAAAGATCTGATCAATGTAGAAGTTGGAACTGGAAAACATCTGGATTTACACGATACAGAGTTTTGGTGGACAACTGATATCAGGCCCTGTGTCATGTGCACTTTCTTGCCGTGTGTCCATAAAGCCAGGGACACCCCAAACCGATGACAAAGAACTAGTGGCGATGAGGGCTGACTGTTGCATTGCCTCGCGTGATGGCCAAAAAGTTGCACTTCAACACACCACAAAGACTACAGCCAACGACCAAATAGCACGTACGTTCTGCGCTTGCATGCGAGGAAAGAACTCTCCTTACCAAACCACAAACACAACAGTTTGTCTACCATTTTCACACCACTCTCGCTCACCACAGATGCATTCCTAATATAGCTCCTTCTAATTTAGAATATATCTGATAAGAAGTTGCAAATGGCACTGACTTTGTCAGCCCTTGGTCTTTTGGTTGTGGAAAAAGAAAGGAAGAGGCGGAGGAGAAAAATTAGGAGAAACTGCCCTAAATGGGTTCAATCATGGAGAGGCCTACTACAGCCGCAGTGTCAGGCACAGCCCCAAACCAGTGTGTCTAGAGCTGGAGATAAATCAAACCTGATTGAATTTTTTTCTGCTGAACCGCCAATCAGTGTGTTCTCTCTCACCGATGGGCTCTGCCGCCAATTCAACATACTCAATTGGACGAAAAGCTGCAGACAGGGGTCCGACTAGTGCCGACAGACTGCAAAAACTCAGCCATGGCCCGACATTGGCAGAGGGCCGACCAATGCCTTGTTACAAAGTTAATACAAATCAGCTCTATTGTGTTAATAGTGATCAATTATGACTTAGATGAAGTAAGTCTAAAGCGCAGTATGTCCATAGGGATGACATCCACTTCAAAAACGTGTACTCTTAAGCCTTCAATGTAATGAGTGGGCTGATGACACAACTGATTATGATGCAGAGCATGATGGCGAGGAGGAGGAGGAGGCTGAAGGTCACTCCAAAATGCTGGCCAGTGAATAAGAGGCTGGCTGTGGGTGTTCCATTATGCGTGATACTATTTGTGTGTGGGTGTGCGTCATTCTTTCAGCGTGTGTGGTGGTAAGGGTGAGGAGTATGTATGAAATCAGACGTTGAATATTACAGTCCACTGAGCGCGTGGGATTCCCTTCCCACTTTATCCGACATGACCATATACAACCCCAAATCAGAAAAAGTTGGTACGGTATGTTAAATTAAAATTAAAACTGAAAACAGTGATTTGTAAATTCTCTTGGACCTGTATTACATTGAAAACAATACAACAGCACATTATTTGATGTTTTACCTCTTGAATTTGATAGTTTTTTCAAAATAAACACTTAATTCAATTTTGATTCTTGCAACATATTTAAAAGAACAGAACACTCTTCGTCGGTCCCTGACCAAGACAGACGGCTCATTTCACCTGGTCCCCGGGCGCTTAAAAAAAAAAAAAAAGCTGCCCACTGCTCCTGGGGTCCTGGAGGAAGGACAGTCCGGGATGGGATAAATGCAGAAGCTAAATTCACAAACGACCTCAGGCCTGCGTGTGTGTGTGTGTGTGTGTGTCCTGTGTCGCCTCCATGTATTCACGTGTGTTGCAGTGTGCGGTGTGTCGCTTGTGCGATTAAAGTCTGACAATTATTATATTATTAAATTAAATAAAAAAAGTTGGGACAGTAAAGCATTTATGACTTTGTAATGTTGCCATTCCTTTTCACAAACCCTTTAAAGACGTTTAGGGACTGAAGACAGCAAGTGAGGAAGCGTTTCAGGTGTAACTTTGTCCCATTCTTCCTGTGAACAAGTCTTAAGGTGTGCAACGGTGAGGGGTCTTTGTTGTCGCATTTTGTGTTTCAAAATGCGCCACACATTCTCTATTGGGGACAAGTCAGGACTGCAGGCAGGCCAGTCTAGCACCCGCACACTCTTCTTCCTCAGCCATGCATTTGAAATGTGTGCGGAATGTGGTTTTGCATTGTTTTGTTGAAATATGCATGGGCGTCCCTGGAAAGGATGTGGTCTTGAAGGCAGCATATGTTGCTATCATAGAAGTGTAAGTTAACTTTGCCAAGGGCACTGACACAACCCTATACCATGATAGACCCTGGCTTTTGGACTTGTTGCTGTTAACAGTCTGGATGGTCCTTCTCTTCTTTGGTCCGGATGACACGGCGTCCATTTCTTCCAAAAAAAATCCCTGAAACACTAATTCGTCTGACCACAATACACGTTTCCACTGTGTGATGGTTCATCCCAGATGCCTCAGGGCCCAGAGAAGTCGACTGCGCTTCTGGACACGGTTAACATAATGCTTCCTTTTGGCACAGTAAAGTTTTTGGTATTTGTGGATGTAACTACGTATTGTAGTGCTTGACAAAGGTTTGCCAAAGTAATCCTGAGCCCATTTGGTTACATCACTTATAGATAAATGACGGTTCTTGATGCAGTGCCTTCTGAGGGATCGGAGATCACGGTTATTCAGATTAGGCTTGCGCCCTGGCCCTTTACGCACTGAAATTCCTCCAGATTCCTTGAATCTTTTAATTATGTTATGGACCGTGGTTTTTAAACATTTTAATTATTTGCTCACGCATTTGTTGGCAAACTGGCAATCCTCTGCCCATCTTTGCTCTTAAAGGACTAGGCCTTTCCTGGATGCTGCTTTTGTACCAAATCATGATTACAATGACCTGTTGACATCACTAGTTTCAAATCCCAACTTTTTTTGGAATGTGTTGCAAGCCTGAATGTCAGGAATGGATGTATATTTACAAATCAAATGAAATTGACCAGACAAGACATGAAATATCTTGTGTTCATACTGTCTGCAATGAAATACAAGTCAAGGTAAATGTATAAATCACTGTTTACTGATTTTATTTGCATTTTCCATACCGTCCCAACTTTTTCTGATTTGGGGTTGTAGGTTTTTCTCTCTTTTCTCAGTTGTGTCTTCCCAGCTCAATGTTCTCACACCTAGCGCTCGCTCTCATTCTCTGCCATACCACAGCTTCTGCTGAGCCACACCTTAGGCTGGTGAGTGAGTGGGAGGAGAGTCTATAGAGATTTCCACCGGCAATGAGAAGCCATAGGAGAGAAGAGGAGAAACAGGACAAGGCTGCTTACAGTGATTTTAAATACCAAGGGACCAGTACAAGCGTACACACACACACACACACACACACACACACACACACACACACACACACACACACACACACACACACACACACACACACACACACACACACACACACACACACACACACACCACACATATATATTTCCTAACTATAAATGGAAGATAATAGTAGTAGCAATAGCAGATGGTAAATAGACTGCATGTTGTACTATGTTTTTATAATCAACCGAGTATTCAAATCGCTATACTGCATGTCATGTTATATCCTGCCTGCTGGGAGCAGGTGAGGGTTTAGTGTGTAGTGCAACCAGTCAGGAACAGCCAGAACTGCACTGGGAACCCTCTCATTGCCAAATGCCAATCCCTGAAGCACTGTTGCCCTTTGAGTGCTGTGTGCTCCGCCACTTGGTGTAATCTCTGTTATTACTCCACACTCCATTTGTTTGGAACCAAAACAGATAGAAAAGTAGCGATACCTGAATAAGAGGCATGTTTTGCATTATACGTTTTTTTTTACATTCATTTGTAATTTTGCTGATTTGTAATCAATACAAATTAATTTACTATAATTCATCCAATTTTTGTCACCTCCGAGTTAAAAAAACTTGAGTTTCTCTGTTTCTTTCGTGTCATATGCCACTGTAAATGCACTTATGCACTCTTTATGTGAAGCTGTTTAAAAGATTTGCAATGGCACTCGCACAATATCTCTCTCTCTCTATGAGACATTCACACTGTTGGCTCACAAGCTTCCATCCAAACGCAGTGAAGCACATTAAAGAGATCCCAGTGGCTGAGCACAGGGTGCCAACTGGCTTTAGCTGTGATAATATATGACATGAACCTCACCAGCTTCCCTAGGCAGAGGCATGCAGCCGCACAGACATGAGCAGTTAAATGTCTGAATGGCTGAGCCCATTCCAATCAAAAAGCCATAAAACAACTCCAGTGGTCTTTGAAGGGCTTTTTTACAAATCTCATGTACCATGCAGAGGAGAGTGAGGACAATAAACGATTTTTGTGCTGAGAGTCCCTTTATGAAGCGTCAGCTCTGTGCAAATTTTATTATGCTGCAAGTTAGCGAAGCATTCATTTTTATTAGGAGATATAATACGAGATGGGGAGAGAGAGAGTCAGAGCCAGTCAATAGGACAGCACTGAAATGTGCTGTTTGGTGAACTGGTCCGTGATGAAACACAAGCGATTGTTACTGTACGTTGCACGGTTGCACCAGAGGAACTTTCAATGTCAGCCAAGAGCTGTGCTGTCTACCCAGTGGGCGGCAAAGAGAAACTAATTGCCTTCCTGCAGTGGCGGGGCGGAGCTGGGCACCGGACGCTTGAGACAGACGGAGATGCAGCTCCACCCACGGCCACAGAAATGCTGAGTTATGGGAGAACCCCAGTTTCAGAAAACAAGCCAGAAAAGAGAAGGGAATAGGGGGTAACTGGGGTAATAGAGGTAATGGGGATCAGGGAGACTTGTTGACTACTAGACTTGCTAGACTCAGTCTAGGGCCGTTCTGGAAGAAGGTCCTGCCTGATCAAGACTGAAAGGCCAAAACATTGCAATAAATAAAACTTTCTAGAGGGCATTCAAATAAAAATGTGCTGACATTCTCTTGAACTTTCGCAAGGAGCCAATCCCTTTACTATGTATGTGATGTATCCATTTCTGTATCCCACGTGACAGCTGAGGTCACATGTGTGGCCTGAGAAGTCAGATAGTTGGGGTTCCCTGAGGAGACGGGCCATGCGACCTTGTCAGGCTTCATCTAGTGTGTTCATGTATTAGCCCTTTCTGCTTAGGAGTTAGAAAAGGTGTTGTCCCCTCTGTCTGATAAGCAGTGAATCGCTCTCCCTCTCTCTCGCTCTCTCAGCCCTCCTCTCTCTCCTCTGGATTATTGGTGGGAGGTCACAGCATTCTCAGCAGAGGATTCCGCAGTGTCATGGCTCACCAAGCTGGGCCCCCACCCCCAGACATTAGTAACTATGACTACCATGCTCCCTGGCTCCAGTGGCAAGTCACTCTGGATAACTCTGACATCTGACATTAGCCAAAGGGGTTGCTGCACACAGAGAGAGCGGGCTTGCGTTGGGGGGGGGGGGGTTGTGGAGTGAGTGCTGAACACTGATGGAGGGGCCTCGCTGCTGCTGCTGCTGCTACTACTCCTCAACGGCTGAAAACATGAAGCATGAAGGCAGGCGGGGAGCATCATTCTCCAGACTGTCAGGGTGTGGGTGCTCACGAGCGGAGGGAGACAGCGAGAGGGAGATGGGGACAGTGGTGATGATGGCGGGGGAAGCATCTGACAACAGGAGCTTTACTCTTATCTGTCTGGTTATGACTACAGCTTTCTTGTTTTAACACAACCAGTGGCAATTACAGTCATCGCGCTTTTCAGCTGCATCAATTCTGTCTCTACAATCATCTCCAAGTGTGGACAATAAAACATTTCAGGAGGCAGCAATCATTTTCTCACAAAGGGAGCCAAGAAATTACAGAAAAGATGACTAAAAAAAAGAGAAAAAAAGGATACAAAGGAAGAGAAAACAGCAGGATGCCTTGTTTGAAAATGCAGCAGCAAGCGCGCGCGCGTGTGTGTGTGTGTGTGTGTGTGAGAGAGAGCAGGAGTTTGGATGCATGCGTGTGTACGTGCAGTTACGCAACCATAGCCATGGACACTGAGCACTTCCGCAGGGAGATACATGCCTCTCTTTCAAGGACACACTTCCCTGAGCAGCAGCCGACACAGCGGTGGGTTTCCTGATGGTGACAAAGCCACCAGGGCCCCACCGCTCCCCCCAAATGACCCACCCTTTACCTATCCCCAGACCCACACCCCCCTGATAACTTCCTGCCTCTGAGTGGCATGTAGTAGTGGTGTCTGCCGTTAACCTCAGAGATTCTTGTGCTTACCACACTGTGGGTCCTAATTTCATAGGGCAACGAGCTGAGGGCTACATGTGTGACGCAATTAAAGTCTGCAAATGGTGCAATATCCTAGGAAGCGCTCAAGAGGAGTCGTTATTTGCATGTATGCACTCATAGGACACTAGGGTAGTGGGAAGCCTTTGTGGGACAGGCATGACATTGAAGGAAATGTATTGTCTACCTGGCTCATCTCTCTGTAATAATTAGGTTGCATTCTAAATTTACAATGAAATGTTATACAGAACAGTCAGTAAGTATGTAAGACAAGTAAGTCAGTAAGTAGGTCAAGTAAGGGATACTGGACAACACAGCGCAATTAAGTCCCACCCACACTGGAGGGGAAAACAACTAATTGCTCTCCGTTGCTTTGTATTGAGCGAAGGTGCCCCCTTGTCACTTTCATCTGCTTACAAAAAACTTAAACATGCCTAAAAGCTGCTGTGTGACAGGATGCACTACCAACAAGATGAAGAACCCAGAGCTAAAGAATGTTTTTTTAGAAGCTGCTGAACGCTAGTTATCGTACAGGCTAGAAAACTTCTGGTAAAGCTTAGTGGTGATTAAGTGCCGATGTGCCGATGAATGATAGACCACTGGCTTATTTTATTCACTGTCCGTGCGGTGTTGAACGTAGTTGCATAACCCACGTAACCATTTGGTAACTTATTTTGTTTAGTTAAATGATCAATCAATTTAGTAACTGAGTGGTGAATGATATGCGGTCAAAATGTAAAGAAATGAGATGTGCCCACCAGGTGTTGAAAACCAAGATGCAAGTGTCAGAACAGCATCTTCAAAATGTCCATGCAACGCCTAGCTTTTTAATCAATCAGACACGCCCAAATGAGGTACCGGTCCGCCATCAAAGGTGCTTAGGTCTGTGCGCATGTCATGAGATTATCGAATGAATGGGCCCTAGTAATCAAAATAGCTTTACACAATGTCCTTCTGTGTTGCATGCAAGAACCCATGGTGCTCATCTATCAAATTAGGGCCCATTGTCATACTTCCACTGTAAGTCTACACGTCAGGCTGAATACAATTAAGAGGATGCTTGCTTGGGTGTGTGTGTGTGGAGGGGGGCGGGGGTGGGGGGTGGTTCACTGAATGCATTCCAAAAGGGGCAATAGCAGAGGGGAGGATGCAAGAATCTTATCGCCACATCTGCCATGGAAAGCGGATTAATTTCACACTACAGGGCTTAAGGCGACCCTTAAGGTTTTGGAATGTATGGTTTTGTCTGGCTTTTGCATGATTCCAAAGCACTATGTGCAGAGGACCGTTCATCTAGCATTAGCTCGCCATCAGTGCACTGCGAATAGTCTGTGGACTGTAACACAACATTGAGCAGTCACAACATTATCCTCATCTAAATAACAACGATGGACAAAAACACTTTGTTTGAATATCTACAGTAAAGGAAGCAATGATTAAGAATTTAGTAAAAACTCCACTTCATCGGTTACAGACGAATAACTGTTAAGACCTACACAACGGCAAAATAAAAGTTTATATCATTTTAGGTATAGTTTCCACTCACGACGCATCTGTATACGAGTAAGCCTTAGATTGGATCCTCCAGTTAGCCAAGCTTGAAGATGGCCCCACTGTCTCTTGCTCAGTGTGAAGGGGAGCAATATGCTAGTCTGGCTGGGTCAAACAGACGAGACATTCCAGCATCAGTGGCTGATTAGCCATTTAACATTGATTGTCAGACAGAAATAGCAGAATTCAGAAAGAGTGTCTTAACAAGGGAGGTCTGTGTGTGTGTGTGTGTGTGTGTGTGTGTGTGTGTGTGTGTGTCAATATGATTAAAGGTGCTGAGGTTCAGCATGGACCCACTGACCAAGCAGATTTATAATAACCACGACTCATTATTGGAAAACACGGATATCAGCTGCCCTTTCATCTAAAGAGAGGCCAACAGCTCATGATCACGTAGTTCATGAATGATAATGCAGTAATCTTGCCACCTGCTACACCGCCAGCTCTCCAGTGACATCACAACTGTTCTGAAAAGTGCCACTGTGAAAAATCATGGACACAGTTGCCATTGGCGAACTTTATACAAAAAAAAACATCTTATATTTACCTGTGATATTACCCTCCTCTTTGTGATCCACTGTTGTGGTTTGTTCGAAACATGCACAAAGGAACAGAGCCTGTAGATGATGGCAATCAAAAGAAAACATGCGAGGGAGAGGCAAAATACCACTGCTGCCATTCTTTATCAAACCCACTTTATACTAGAAGGCAGCATAGACCTCCACTGAGGCCAAACGCACTACGGCCATCTCGCAATGTTATAGAAAGTGGAAATAAATGAATTAAATAAATAAATAACAATTAAAATACATTGCACTTGGTGCCCATGATGAAATCAGGTCAGTTCATTCAGGGACAGTCATTGCACTGTGTCCGTGCCTTTGAAGGGCTCGGACCAAGAGATGTTGGTGAGCCTGCACGTGCACCAAACCCTGACATGGACATAGTAAAATAATGCTCTGGATGCAGACAAGTGTTACAAGACCATGGCCAGATTTGACCCCGCCCTGCAAAACACCAACGAAGGAAAACAATACTAAACACTCCCTTGTCACTATTCACAATAAGTGGATGTGCCCGGCAATGTGCATCTGTATCTGTCCACCCCCCCCCCCCCCCCCCCCCACACACACACACACACACACACACACACAAAAAAAGCCCAGGGTTATCTGCCTGAATAATTTCTTGATCCTTCCATCATCTAAGAAACATGACACCATGGCAGGCAGTGTCAGTTAGTGTATCCACTGCCTTACAGACTTGACACCCTCAAGCGCTGATTGGGATGGTAAAAGAAAAAAAAAAACATGTCTTGTGCAACACTAGACTCATCTAGAACTCAAGTGACCTGGGATGACCTGATGTCCCTCCCAGCTGTTCTGTGCACAGACACAACCAGATTGAGAAAGAGCAGGACAGCAGGTGTCCCAGGCGACTACTTCAATTCTGTAGCACGTAGGGCAATGCAACAGAGACTCTGAGATTTGAGGAATGTCATTCACCCCAGACAGACCCCAAGTCTCTTAGTGACCGTTGTCCGGGACCTTCTGGAACGTCAGGAATTTAAGGACATTAGGACAAATTTGTAATTTTGTGATCGCTTCGAGCCTTGGCCTTGGATGAAACATTTTATTCAAAATAAAATTTGATGAGACTAGTCCAGAGAAGGATCAAAAGACCAAAGTATACAGTACAGAAACAAGTTAACTGACCTAAGTTACAATCCATCTGCTTTCCAGCAGTCATTCTATTCCTCTATTTTACAAATCTCACAGAAGGGAGTTGGGAGGTGATTAGGAGAGACAGAAACAAACAATCCGACAATGGGGGTGAGTGCGAGGAATGCGAGATTAGCACGACAACGATTACTGGATTACTGGGCTGTGGGTGAAATTAACTCCCCAGATCCACTTAACACCTCGGATTAAAATCAACCCATGGGGCTTTGTACAGATTCTTCCATTAATGGCTTTTGTAGCGTTTGGCAAGTCAGATCAGTTCATTGATGGTACATAAAGGCATGGCAGAAGTGTGGGCTCTGTCGCAGTCAATTACGCCTATTTTAGGAAGTTAATTGGCTACTGTGTGAATCCTGGGTCCGGCTGATACCGGAAGAGCAGGATTTGGCCAACCAGCGATGAGAATGATTGTAATACACGTCATAAATTGACTATTAAAGACAACGAAAGTCTCACTTTGCATGATTTTAGTATTGAAAATGTCTTACATAAATAAGAATAAATAATAAATACATTACATAAATGTCTTACATTAAATAATTCTTACATTGTATACAGTACATTAAATACTGACCAATTTTCATCAGGTGCATTGTATGGTATAATTACTTATGTAATATACAACATTTAAGTGACATTGCACAATGAGTTCACATGCACAAATATTAAATTGGCCACAAATATACCCATTTATATGGAACTTTGCAAGGGCACTCCTCCAGTTTGCACTCATATTCAACCTTTGCAGCTTGTACATGGCTCAAATTGTCCAAAAATGTAAAGAACAGCTGAAAGGAATATTTGAAATCCATTGCACAAGTCTTAGCACACATACACAAAACGGGGCTTTTTTGGGGTTTTCCTGACTAGCGGGACAACTCTGGCAAGGTTATAAATAAGCTCATTCTTCCAACCGGACTGGACCAATGCTGGCCAAAGTCTCCTTCCTCCCTCCTGCCTAACTCTGTCTGCCAAAAGAACCATCAATCACATGCAGGAAAGGGTGGCGCCTCGCCCAGGGACATAATTAGTTTATGTATGCCTTCGACATCTTGGCACCCCTTGACTATAACATCTAATATTTCCTTTGAAGAAAAAAAAAGGTTATGAAGACAGGATGCTAAATATCCCCTCTGTTGGAATCCTCAATATACAAACAGAAGGAAGCCAGACAAGACAATACTAATCTACTACTGCCATGGCTACACTTGCTATTTATAAATCTGTTATTTTTTTAACCTTTGGTGAACTCCCTGGAGTAAAGCACCTGTCTCTCTCTCTCAATCTTCCTCTTCATTTCTTCTTTGTGTCGATGCAAGAAGTGGCTTAGACCTCTATTCTCCCACTTCTACGTCCCCTTACTGCAAGCAGACAATGTAACAGGGTCTTAAAAGTGAAGGCTCAAGCTGGTATGCATCTCACTTCCCTTCCTGGCCTGCTGACAAACACCCAGGAAGAGAGGTCATGCACAGGTTCCGGGGTTGGCAGGAAACCTCACCTAACCACATCCTCTCCGGTGACAGCCATGACTGCCAGGGGCACAGAGGGACACTTTTATTTCGCCCCGTTTCTTGAGTGAAATTGCAGAAGGTCTTGACAAGATGTACGGCCATTTGTGACAAATAAAGTCAATTTGTTTTGCAAGGCTCGTCTGCAATTACAAGCATTTGTTTCAGGTGTGTGTGCTCCCGGTGGAGATGAAAGAGGTTCTGAGATGCTGCCTGCCAGCTCCTTCACACTGACGAGGTGTGAATGTGTATTTATGAGTGGATATGGGTGTTCGTGATTTACAAAACAGAAGGCAAGAAGCACATCTTCTACTATCTCAATTGAACTGTTAATTGTTTTGCTCTACAACTTGATGGGAATTAATAATATAGTCAACACCTCCCAAATGCAAAGCTTCTGATTCCCTTACTGTCCCTCTCAAGTTCAGGATCTATTACCACCATCTCTGTTTCTATAATGCTGGAGGAGTATAATCTGCCTTGGTGACATTTACGTGAGGCACTGGTGAGGAAGTGGTGCCCAAGTGGAAATAGGGGTCGGAAGGCCACTGCAGACGAAGGATGTGAAACTCATTTCCAATGGATCTTCTCTTCCCTTTTGGCACTCTCATAGTCGTGGGAGAGAATGTGAAGACCTCACTCAATCAGATCACAAAATGTACTTGTACAGTGTACAAAATGTAACGCACAATTGGCTGATACGTGATAACAACGGCAAAAGAATTAAACTGACCTTGAGAACATTTTTCCCCATTGATGAACCTAAACTGAAATTTTGGGCACCACCAAAAACAATTCCCTGCATCCTCCTCTGCTGGTGTTGTGTGTGTGTGTGTGTGTGTGTGGGGCATTGATTTCTACTTCATTCTGCATTAGCTAAATTCCTACTACACAGCACCTGCATATGATCAGCTGCTGCTTTCCACTGGGTCACACACAATCCATCACATCACTGTAGGACAAGAACAACATCAACATCTCATGCACAGGCCTTTATCTCTTACTGTGAGTGATATGAGCCGCTGTTTGTGTGCGTGTTAGCTGTAATCCTCCATTACACAGTGTTCGCCAATGCCTTCATTTCACATCTAGCATTATGGGAAGTGATATCATCATTCCAGTCAGTAGTTCTAAACGTCAAGGGAAAAATCAATGCTAGTGATAAACATGAGACAAGTGCAAGCCTTTGCTTTCAGACAACATCATCACTTATTCATGAGGTTTCTGGGAATGTGAGCTACGCGCTACATTGATCAGAACCGCTGCTGATCTGCCGTGCCTGACAACTACATTTAAAGCATGATGGTGAATTCCATGAGTGTCTATGAGGGAGAAAACTGAAGCATTAAAAGGTTTCAACAGTTGCAACAGTTAGGATTTTCCCCATTCGATTCTTGATTTGTTCCCCTGTGGAGTCCTATGCCCGAGGCATGAAATCTGCTCTACATTCAATTGAGTAAATCAAACGAGCACAGGCTCATAGGAGGCAGCAAACCAGCGAGAGATCGGGCATCCTGCTCCTGGCCAGCTGCCCAACCACCGGGTCATGCCGTAAACGAAAGGGTGGGGTGCGGCCAGCAAAAATACACAGAGAATTCCTTCCTTCCGTTTTGCTGTGAATCTAGAGGGGAGCATATCACGCCCCATGACCACCTCCACAAGTCCACTGCTGCTCCAGCTCCTGGACAAAACATGCCCATATTTAGTCATTCTGCAACGCTTAGTCTGATCCCAAAGCTGGACTTGAAACTTGACTGGTCAGGGCTTTTTCTCCCTAAATAAATATATTTTTTTTAAAAAGCACTGGCTTAACAGAAACAAACACACACAGACAGAAAAAAATGGTTGTTTGGTGCAAGCCTTTAGCCACAAGCACAAGAGGTAACACGAAAGGTTTCTGTTTAAAAAGAAGCTGGTCAAAAAAATCCACATAAAACTGGTTGTAGAAGCCAGCTTTCAGCATGCCAGGCATAGGTATTTCCCCACAGTATTAAGGCAGACATGTGAATGTGAATTAAAAAGGAAACACTCAAAGAGCACAACCTCTCCACACACTAACAGCAGGTGAGTAATACTGACTATGGTGACAGTCAACAGTACATTGTGTTTATCTGTAGAATGGGATATTTAGAAAGCAAACAACTTCCAACACCCATGCATGCCTAGTCATCTGGGATCAGGTGTTTCTTTTTATTCCTAAAAACAATTAGGTATGGGCATAAACCCCAAGAGTAGGGTAAGCTATGTCCTGCTTTGTAACAATGTACTATTACACCAAGACCTAAAAGTAGGTCTTTTAAAGTAATGCAGCTGTGGAATTTGTGTAACGGTATGTCAAAACATTTTGAAGTGCAAACTGTGTGCTGCAAATTTTTATTTTAATAACTCTACTTCCACGATGATAAGGCCAAATAAAGAAATTGCAAATGGGCATTTTCAGCTTTGCCACAAGGTTTCCGACATACAGTCCAACCGCAAGCGAGCTGAAGGTTAATCTCACAAACAGTTGTTTAAATAACGACTAATTCCGACCAAATTATTTTGTCTTATTTTAACAGAATAAATATACATTACTATTTGTTAAATGTATAGTGTCAAACTGTTGCAACCTATTGCATAAGTGCACCAATTAATCCTTATTTCTTTTATATTTCAAGCTTGTTTTTAGCGTAGACTACTTTACTGATTCAAAAAAGGTTCAATCGGCCAAGAGCAAGTCCGCTAACGGCATGGTTTAAGCACAACAAGTCTTTTACTGGATACTTACTTTCCAGCAGCAGGTCTGAGAAAACATTTGATTGTCAAGGTCAGATAAAGTTATCAGTCCCAGCCAGACAAGGAATTTTGTGGAAAGAATGTTAGCCATACCAACAGCATTTTTTTCCTGACAGAAGAGATAGTACACACATTGAACTTTTTTTTTAAGCAATCAATCTATCAATCTACACTTTCACAAACCTTGCTCCCTGCCAGCTGTAAAGCCAGTAAATCACACTTGCCAAACTACAAAATGAGACCTTTCCATGAATTTCCATCTTATAACTACCTGCAGGTAAGTACAGAGCATTTAAATAAGTTATACTGCTATGCACAGTTGGTGCCAGGGAAATTGCTTAACACACATTCTATGTCCACCTACTCTTGCCTCCTGCCAAATGCCCACAATGCTCAGGTCAAACAATAGAGCTCATAGGCCAGGGGGATGTCTTTAAAAGGCTAAGTGGAAAACCTGGTAATAAGACCGACTGGAAATTTCAGAGAGGGGCTCCAAAGAGGAAGGCAGTACGAAAGAGGAGAAGTAAAAAAACAAAAACAAAAACAATAAGGAGAGCTATGCACAGGCCAGCTCTGGGCTCAAAGTAAGAGCAAATAGATGTTCTTAAATGTGCAACACTCGTGTCACTCCGGCCAGACACAGACCGAGGGAAGAGGAACTCCAAGAAGAGACAAAAAGGAAAAACATGGAGGACCTGGAAAAAGGACAACAACAAAACCAAAAGCACGACAGAGAGACCATCAGAGAGACCATCAGAGAGACCATCAGAGAGACCATCAGAGAAATATCTCAGAGAGAAGAGTATGGTCCATGGTAGGTGCGGTCAGCATCCCTCCTCAGGGCCGTCTACATTTGTGCTGCACATGTGCTGGACCAGCGAAGGAACGGCTCGCTTTCAGCTTAGAGCACAGACAAAAACAAACAAACACAAAGCTTTCAGCTGGGGGAGAAAGGCCAGGCGGACGGTTGGTGGGAGGCACTCCTGATGTAGGTCGATGACTTAACTCCATCCGAGGCTCTCTCAGAGATTAATAACTTATTTTGCATGACTGGTGTGGCCAGTGCTTTTCTCCCACGTCTCATCTCCCTTGCAGCGAAAGGAAAAAAAAAAAAGAAAAAGAACCCTTTGAGCGGCACAACTTTGCCTTTGCAGAAGCTTTTAGTCGGCTAATAAGATTAATTAGACGGCTCTGATGTTTGCTTAAAAGGCCCCGAGTCCTGTGGGGCAGCGAGCTGCTGACATGGGGCATTAGGGCTGCCCCTGACATCAGTCATCAGGACACGCAGACAGGGAGTGGGAGAGCAAGGCAGACCTGCTGCGGCTCAGATGGGACTGAGAAATGTTTGATGAAGACTAGGCTGGTGCCACAGTGAAGTGAAGTGAAGAAGTGTAGTATGTAGTGCATATTAAATGGACTCTCTTCAGAGGGAGGGAGGAAGGGGGGGAGAGGGAGAGAGGGCGAGAGAGAGAGAGAGAGAGAGAGAGAGAGAGATCTTTGACCAGAGGGGGGACATGTGACAGACAGGAGAAATGGTTTGACAGGGAAAGAGCACAAATTTGAGAGAATGACCTCTGACCTATCTGGCGCTCCAGGTCGGCAGCCTCGTCTGGCGTGGCTCTGGGCAGGACTCCTGGGTCGCTGAAGCTGGTCCTTAGTAACGTGCCCATCACAAAGCCGAAGAGCACGCCGCCCATCACAGGGATGGCCGGAGTGAGGTGGGACGACAGGAACGGGCAGCTGCAGAGAGAAGAAAAGAGACAGAGCGAGACAAAGTGAGATTATGTTCACTCCATGACCGAACAAAGTATGCAAGGTCAAAAACAAATGAGATGCCAGGTTATAAATTACAGTGGGGCAAGTAAACAGTGATCAGCAGTGCATAAAATGTTTGTTTTTTTTGTGTGGTGATTTTAGGCTGGAACAAGAAAAACATGCTGTGTGTCACATGATCCTGGTCCACACAAGACAGTACATAAATGCTACACACAAAGGAGGAACAACTACATTACATGTAGCAGTACACAAGGCTAATGCACTGTGCAGGCAGCCATATGTGCCTTCTGTGAAGGAGGGAGATCCCTTGGGCCCAGAGGGGAATCCCCTGGCCTGCTGGCCCATGTCATTTGACATAATCTCATCACGCCGGGAGATAATTTCCTGGTAATCCTGTTATTCCTGATCACACAGGTGCTGATACGAGTAATCCCATTAGTCCATATACTGACGGCCTCTCCATTGCTCTCCTTGCATCGGAATCCATCTCTGTGTTGATGCTCCTACACGGAGTGTGTGTGTGTATAAGATCAGCATCCGCGGCGGTGTCTCAGTAATTCCACTACTGGTCACCATCCCCTCTCTGCCTCATTAGTGTGGCTTTCCTATGCTCATGGCATTTAAAACATGTCGCACTGGGCACTAATGAGCACAGACATACTGATGGATCAAAGATCTGCTACTGTATTGTAAAAGCAGATTTCAGGGAAAGACAGCACTTTCCACCACACTCTCTGTCATATCTCCAAGCAGATGAGGTAATTTGAAGCCAAGTAGTTGGTCTTACTTCCTTAACATAGGTGTGTAGAGACGACAAGCTTGGAATATTTGTATCCAAGGCAACTACTACAATTTCTGTTATAACAGAACTACCTAAAAACAGCTTATCCCTTCAAATGAATGCACTGTTACCTGCTAGCTACAATAATCACAGTAGTGGAAAAGACTTTCAAAATCACACAACTTTGATGGAGCAGCGATGGTGACTGTGTAAAAGGCACTAAAAGTGGAAATTCACCCAGTGCAGGGGGAGTGAGCGAGCGTAAGAGTGTGTGAGTGTGTGTGAGTGTGTGTGTGTGTGTGAGAAGCACAGAGTGTTCCATTATTCTATTATAATACGTTTCAGCATCTCCATATGGCTATGGTAAGACAAACAGCCATTAGCGCACACTTTCGCTGAGCCTGTTTTATTGATTCCCATTTCCCATTCAGTGTCACCACAGCATGACAACCGGCCACATGGCCACTCCGAAAGCTGAGACAGCCGTCACGTCAGCCTCACTGACAGGCCTAGAGGGATAGGGGTAGAGGAGTCTTAAACAGAGATGAGATTAAATGGTTGTCCAGAGCTAAACGCAACACTAAAGATTAGCCAAATTTTTTTAGTTAATTTGTTCTCATTACTTGGCCAAACTAGTTGCTTTGTCGACAGCAAAGGAGATTTAAAGTGACTTAGAAATTATGAGAAAAGCATCTCCATATCTCCATTAAAAAGGTCTTGCAGCTTCATCTCTCCAGATGGCAACACCTTGGGAGGATTTCCATATACCATCAACAATGGTGTAGGGGGGGGGAGAGAGAGAGAGAGAGAGAGAGAGAGAGAGAGAGAGAGAGAGAGAGAGAGAGAGCGAGAGGCAGAAAGAGAGAGAAGGAGAGACACACACACCCCACCGGTCTATAATAGGGAGGTTGGTCAGACTTTGGCACTATGGCATGTAATGTGAATCCAAAAACTGGGGTTTGAGAGGTGAAGACTCTATCCAGCCGAAGTCCTCACTGCTGACACAGGCAGCAGGCAAAACAGATCAGAGGGGGAGGCAAGATGCGGCAGAGGAAGAGAGGAATATACCTTCACATGTCCCTGTGGGCAGCGCCAAGCCCTGCCGGGAGCCGGAGCCCTTTGGCACGGTGAGTGACATATGCAGGACCTGCTGCTGGCCCTCCCCTGCCTTCCGCCTGCGTGCATGCGAGGGTGGGAGGGAGGATCAGGTAGCAACTCTGGGCACAGCCGTGGTTTCCGGCATGCGCTGCCCGTTACGTCAGCGGAGCCGGTGCCAGGTGGGGTGCCAGTGGAATCACCCTGGCAGGGACATAAGGGTGGCATGCGGGGGACTAATGAGAGTGGCGGAAATCAACAGGCAGCTGGTGGCTATTTATTTACACATGCACGCGCTGGTCAAAACAGGTTGGATGGCAAAGGTGAGGTGGAAGCTGAAATTCAGAGCTTAAGAGAAGAGTTTGGAGTTTGGTGGCAAGAATTGTGTAAACTGACAGCTACTGACAGATAATAAAGAGGTAGAGAATAAATTAGTGAGTTAAAGAGATGGAGATGGATCTGTTAACCTAAAAGAGTATGTGTGTGTGAGACAGTGAGCAAAACAGAGGAGTGATTACCATTTGAAGCTTGCTGGTTTGGACTGCTACTAAAACAAGCAGGGAGTTTGGGAACCCCACCTGTGATGGAGCACTGGGGATGTGGGGACGGCTAACAGAACAGTACAGGATGACCCTCACACACACACACAAAATGAATTGGGATAATTAACTTAAAGTAACACTATACAACAAATTTGACCCTTTTTGAGGTATAGATTTATAGGCAACTCGTTTTGGTAGCATCCTCAAATTCATTTTGAAAGCATATAGTCATGTGAAGGACAGATAAACACCTGTGTCTTTCCCACCAGGATGTGCCCTATGTAGTTCTGTGTTCCGGGCTGGAACACCCTGCAAAAATGGAAGAAAAGCTTTCACAGCATGACATTGCCAGCTATACTGCCAAAAGACACCAGTTAGTGTGTTGGCAAGCTTCTATCAGTGTCAACTGGGCTGTTGGTGGCAAGGTATTTGCACGCCTTTTAGGTAGTTAGCTTGCTAGTTTTGGAACAGAACTCCTTATTGCTGCTTTAAGAGAGTATGCTTCATGTGTAAGTTCTAGATTGAGCCATGGGTTGTTAGGCCATTGTTTTTCTAAGGCTTGTCTGATGTGTTTACATCAATACCATATATCTATAAAGCAAAAAGTACAAGTAGTACAAACAAAATGTTCCACTTGGGGTGTAGTGGGATTAAGGTTGAAAAATAGACCTATGCTTTTAGGCAGGGAGGTGCCTTTTCTTTGAACCACTTTGGTAGGAGCCTTGGAATTGGCCTTCCCATGAGAGTCTGGATACCAGGAGTTAAGTGTATCCAAGCCAGACTCTGTGTAATCCATTAGAGCGGTCTAAACCTCCCAGGAGAGCCTGCCGGACGCCCCTGTGGGACGCAACTGTGCACCCTGACCTATCCCACACTTTCGCCAACATAACATCTCTGATGGCGTTTTCACAAAACAAAAATGCCATTTCAGGATGTCTTAAAAACAATAGCCTGTGGCACACTCACAAGACTTTCAACTGCACGCTAGCTTTACTTGTTGGAATGCCGTCTTAAACTGTGCCCCAAAGTTATACTCTGATTCCTGAGTTGTGGCCCAGCTGGCAGAGTGCCAGAGGACTGACTCCTTGGCCAATTTTCCAAAATATGACTGCAGTGGCGACGGTGGTCATAAAACCAACATGAGCCCGATTCACACGATAACTCACCATGACTCAATCGCCGCACAAAAGGACTGGGCAGTGGGCACTGCTCTGTGAGCGAAAGAGAGGAACAGCCTGAGCAACAGTATCCTATGTGAGTAGACACAGACTAAGCTAAATGCTGCTAGCACTCGGAAAAAGATGTTACAGTAGGACAAAGGGGAAACAAGCTTCATGCCAGTTGCTGAAAGATGGTAAGAGGGCAAAAATACATTACTATACAGCACTGACGGCAAGTAACAAAAGTGTCACATTTGCATGCCAATAGGCTTATTTCACCTAAATAGTAAAAGCAACCCCAAAACCTGCAATAGGATTTCTACCCAGTCTGACTGATTACTACTACTGCCCCGTAAGGTCGGTGTGACTGCAAGACTGCCATTTCCAAGAACAGAGGAGAAATCAATGTCCAAAGGCATTAGTGGATCTATCTGCCTGTTCCATCTTTGCTCAACTAGACCTGTTTGGTCGAAGTGTAAGTGGACATTACATAAGGTAATGAGAGATTGCACAAGAGCTAACTCAGTTCTGTAATAAATACCCTCTGATGCCACTTCTGGTTGGCCTGATAAGAAAGGTCAGTTTCCTGCAGTTGGCCGTGACAAAATTACATTTTTATAAAGGAATGAAAGGAATTCAGTAGACAGTGATTGGGTCCACAGTGCACTATGCTGGTGTCACTGGTCAGCTGCACACAAGCAAGACCTAATGATAAAACCCAGACTTACAGCACTTCACTGGTGAAAAAAAACAGTTTGATCAGAAACCGTATCCCTCTGAGAGCAACAAGAGGCAGGGCGGCATTTCCACAAGATAATGAACACAGTTTAAAGGAATGCACAACAGTCCTGCTACCATGAGATTTCAACTTCCTCTAGATACAGTACAACAAGAGCCTTTTTCAGCCCATGTGACAAGCAATTAAAAGTGCTGTCCACTGGAAGCTTCACACTGTCTATTTTCGTTGCATTTGAAGATGATATAAAAAAGCACAGATGGCTTGTGAAAAAGGAGGGACGGGCATAAAGAACAGAAACATGTCCAACAAATATGGAGTGTAAAGAAGACCTGAAAAAAATGTGTAGCTATTCAAACCAAGGATGACAACATGAAAAAAAAGTCTTCTTTTTCGTCATGGCTGAGTCTATCCTGTTTCCAAGCCTGCCCAATTCACAATCTCTTATAATTGCTGCCTTCCGTCCCCTTGCTATGAAATACTAAACAAGAGGGCTCAGAATTAAATGTAGACTTTGGAAGGTTTGTGTCGCCATAGAAACACAAGCCATCCACTGTGGCTGACATGGTACATTTAGAGCAAGATGGTTGCCTTGGTAACAACCACAGGAGTGTGTTAACTGGTGAGCTGACAATGATGAGGGGCATAAACAAGGCTCATTCTTTAAAGAGTTTTCATGTATTTTTCCCATCCTTACATTGTCAGGCCACAGTCTATGAAGTCCACCACTAATGTTGGGATTGTAGCGACAAACAAGATGGGAGCAATTACTTTTCTGGCACAGTCTTACAAGTGGTTTGACAGAGGAATACAAACATCAGGTAAGGTTTCATCTGTACACTTAGCTGTGAACGCAGTCTCAGTTTTCAAATACTAGTTCCAAAAACATCATCATTTCTAGTGGAGAAAACTACAAAGAGCACCAATATAAAAAAGACAATTACTTCCAAACTTGAGTCAAAGACAATCATTACATTTCAACACATGCAGGGATTCTCATCCAGACAAAGACTGCGTCGTATTTTGCTAAATGAATGACAAAGGACGTCTCACAAGCCAATAACAGTCAGGTATGATGAGTGCACAGCATGACAGACGTCAGCCTCTGAGGAAGGCTAGAATAAGCAATTAAAATCACCTCAATTTCTACATTCTCAGACACCTCATTTTGATGACAACCACAGGCTTGGCAATCAAGTGCAGCCATCAAGCAGGACACAGCAGGGGGTAGAGAAGACAGGTTCCACATCAAAACCTGAAGCCCAAGAAAGGAAATGAAAAGTTTCTCTCTGGAGGGAGAAAACCTCAAACCAATTGCAGCTTATTTTTTCCCTCCCATCATTTCCACAACAGCCCTTACGATCAATGAAGTTGAAACTGTGATGCACAACCGAAAGACCACAGACAGGACACCACAAGGCCCCATTCCGAAATAAGTCATCCTGGAAGGAAACAATGAATAGTTGTGTTGCGTCCCCAAGGCAGGGCCATTGCGTTGACAAGGTAACAGTGGGTCATCATAGGGTCAGCATGTCCAGATGTCCTAAATAGGACACTGAGAGAGTTGAGATGGACAAAGGGGCCAACAGTGGGAGAGACAATGCCAGCCCTGGCACAGCTCTACGACTTTGTTTAACTGAGGAGCAAACATGCATGTTTTCAATTACAAGAACGAAGAATCCCGGAGCCACAAAAGGCATACAAACAAAATGTCTGTTTGCTGGCAACAATAGTGCCCCAATGTAAACTTCCCTTTTTGCTCTTCCATTTGGGGCAAGGGCGCATACATGCAATGGAGAGGTGGTGTCAATGCTGCATGAAAACTACGAAGAGAGGTATTGAAGGGGTCATAGACTGATTTACCCCATTCAAAATTGTGAAATGACTTGCAACCAGCAAGTTTTATTACAAGCTCCTCTCCTGCAAGTAGGGCTGAACGATTAATTGCATTTGCGATTTAATCGCGATATGATAGAACGCGATTTTCTAACCGCAACGTTCGCGATTAAAAAACGTGGTCTTAAAAAAAAAAAAATGTTTTTTGTTTTTTAGATGGTAAATTTTGCACACAGTGTTTAAAAAGTGCATGCCTAGTGTTTATACTTAAAATTACTTTTTTTTAATTACTTAAATGCACAGTGGCAAAGCCACCTATTTGTTGTTCTTGTTTCTGTAATGAGCAGTTAAATAAAAATGTAAAATGTGGGAAAGAATATTTTACACTAAATGTATCTAATATTGTGTTGGTCATATTTAAATCATTCATTACGTTTTGTTGGGAAAAAAAAAAAAAAAAAAATCGCAATCGCAATATTTTGGTAAAAAAAAAAATCGCAATTAGATTATTTTCCCAAATCGTTCAGCCCTACCTGCAAGGGTGAATTATCTGAGTGATTATAGCATAAAAAAAGTGTGAAATTTCATTTCATGATTTAGGATTCTGTATCAGTGCCAGTGACCATTTCTGCAAATTAATTATTGTCAAAATGGGCCTAGAGATTTGGTTAGGCTATTCGGTCTCAGTGGTACAGAGTTACATCATCTACTAGCACTAACCTCATACCGTGGGGGTCAAACTGACTTCAGCACACCTGTCAGGGCCTATAGTATTACTCTGACCTACTTTGAAAGTATGAAAGAGAGAAAAATTCCATTCATAGTCTCTCCCAGCTTCCCCAAATCATGCGTGTGTTTTAGTGAGAAGTGAACGGAGAACAAACAAAACACCTCAATCCTTCTAGGAAGGAGGGCCATGACTAATTCCAGCTTTGATTTAGCAAACTCTTTTATATGGAGTGAATACAGCGTTTTGGACTACACTTGAGCAAGTCCTCACATTACACTAATCGGTTTTGTTCTCCGAAGGTCTCTTTGCTTGCCTTAACATGATGGAATTGCATAGGGAGGAAGTTATTCCCCTCTTGTTTTTCAGGTTGGAGCTTGAATTTGAGAAAGCCAGGTCAGAAAAAGGGTGAATTCCCCTCTCTCTGACACTGGTCTAAGGGTCTCCAAGGGAGGCCGTCTATTACAGTTCTAGACAGACAAAGATTAACAGATTTGTGGGCTGCTGGATGATCTTTCTGCATGAAAGTGAGGGCCTCTTGCATGACAGGGAATGACTAGCATCAAATTCATTCACTGAAATCACTGAAAGTCTTTTATTTTTATATAGGCATGTAGGCATTTCCCCTTCCCACTTTGGTACAAACCATAAGAAATCCGCAACTGATATCCTCTATTGAAGGGGGTGGCCACTAGACCCCTGGATTGGTTACGTCGATGCTAGTTCTGTGTGATTCCTACAATCTAGGTTATGTTTTTTGTGCACACTTCCATTGCAACCGTTTTGGATGCAAGGGTGCCAATTAATTTTGAATCAACCACAGCAGATCCTCCTTGTGACCCCATCCACAAGATACGTTCTTGGCAGGCTCTTGGAGTGTCCATTTGGGACAGCGTCAGAGACCTGAAGTTTTGGCCCTTTGATGGAATTTCTCATTTAAAAGGAAAAAGTGTCACATTTGGTCTGAACCATAAGTCATATTGGTCAGCCAGATGAAGTTTTGACAGAGATCATTAGGGGGGATGGGAAATAGGCTAGTCATGCATACAAATGCACACAAAATATCTTTGGTCCCATGAGCATTTGTATCCCTTGTAAATCATGGCTGAGTGATTACAGATTACAGGATAAAAGGCCATGATTTTGTAAACTTTATGCAGCCTTGTGGTTAATACTTTGGTGTGCGCTATACATTCTCAAAAAAAAAAAAAAAAAGAAGTACAAATTAAGATATTTCTTTAAGGCAAAAGTTACCATTACTTCACTGTGCTTGTGTGTGTGACTTCAAACAGTGTGCATGCTCTTAACAAGAAAAAAATAACGTCAATGAAGCCTTGTGTTTTATTTACAGCAATGCGGTTACTCATGTTCGCATGTGTTTACCAGCATGCCAATGAAATTTACAAAAAAGGCGCCAACCTTTTATTTTCTAATTACATAAAAACCCTGTGTTGTTACAATTTATTGTTGACAATGCAGGTAACTTCAAAACAAGTTGAAGTGTGTTCAATGAAAAAGGCTTTGTATTGTGCTGCTAGTGTCTGTAACACCAGGGGTGTTGAAAACATTCGGGGCTTGGTGAATTAGCTAGCTAGCCACCAAATGCTGACAATGACAAGCCCTGTAACTGGGGCACTCTCGGTCTCTCTCGGTCTCTCTCGGTCTCTCTCGGTCTCTCGGTCTCTCGGTCTCTCGGTCTCTCTCTCTCTCACACACTCACACACTCACACACTCACACACTCACACACTCACACACTCACACACTCACACACTCACACACTCACACACTCACACACACACACACACACACACACACACACACACACACACACAAAATATATGCGCATGATCTGTCGTTCTGCAGCTTAAATAACATTTAAGTAACGCTTAAATACTAGCACTTTTGATCGACATAATATAGGGCTTTAATGCATGATCGGAATGACAGAATAGATCCGGGGTTAATCTATCGGAAAAAAACACGGTTAACACATGGCTGCGGTCAATACAAAGGTTTGTTTTATAAAATAGTCACGCACTTAATATATGGTGGTTAATAGTCGGGAAATTACAGCACAGTTTCTCATGAAATGTTAGACTTTTATAGCAAGAAAGAGACTGCAAATAAAACAGGGGCAAGTGAGAAGCAATTAGAAAAACTCTAAGAGCTGGTTGTCACACTATCTGCCACACCATGAAAGTGTAATATTTACTGGATGTGGGGTTTTTCATTAGACTGATTTTCCAGCACTCCTCTTGAAAGACAAATGACTGATAAAAAGACCACTGCTGCAAGCCATATGGGCAGAGTCTGTGCTTAATTGGGTTTGATAATCTGCAGTCACTTTCAATTTTAAAGCCCCTACCATGACTCCCAGACATAAGCAACAATTAATAGCTTGACATCTTGACGCGGTTGCCAGTTTACAACTGGCAGACTTTCTTTATATCTTGCCAGCAGGAAGTTTGGAGCAAACATGTAAGGATGGGGAAGAACAATGTAACTGGAGACATACAATTAGGCAGAAGCCACATCAACAGGATAACTGCCCAGGTAAAACGGGATACTAGTCATGGTATGGTGCAATTTACTGCTTCTACTCAGTGAAACATCGAGAACAAGTGGATACCAAATCCGGTGGAAACTCGCTATCGATGGCCTATGCTCAACTCAGAACTTCAGGTGGACCATGAAAGGAAATCAATTAAATCCCTTTTGTAGCAGCTTTCAGTCACCATCAATCACTAAAAACAAAAGAGATAGTCTTAGAAATATACAAAATGACAAGCAAGAGAAGGCTGAAAATTAAAACATTGTGCAAAAATGCATAATCTGGATCAGTTGTGGGCCTACTTTTTGCCCCTACAAGAACATCCGATGTGAGCATTGAAAATGTATTGCTGCTTGAGCCAACAGGAAAGTGCTAGAGAAGATTTGACATTCGGCATCCCAACATGCTTCTCGGTTTCTCTGAATCACATGGCAGGCACCAAGCACTACACTCCCATAAAACTAGATGTTGTCAGAGTGATTCCACAGTGTTTCAGCACTCACTTTATTTATCACAAAGCACTTTTAGCTCAAAATCACCCACCCAAGCTTGAGTCATCCCCATGCTGCCGATTCTTCATAGTCATGGGTTCACGGCATTCATCAGTCTAAGCAGCCTGTAAGGACTCAGGCCCCTCATCATAAAACTGTGACTAAGAGCCACCTGTCGCTGATAAGGTGATAGACAGCTGTCTGGTCTACAAGCACTCTGGAAGGGGTGGATGTAAACACACTTCTTTGCTTGCTGGTCCATCACTACAGAGTGGACTGGCTCTCAACAAGCCATGAAAGAAAGCAGGCAAAGAGAAGGAATAGGGGCATTCATTCAACAACTGATTAAAAAGCAGTACCTTCATTTTTGTTCTTATTAGAACTCAGAGATGGCATTTTGTGAAGCCTGGGACATAGTCTCCAAACACAAAGCTTGCACCTAGGGCTTGGGGAATTAGGCTTCAGTAGGCTTGGCACGAGACCTTAACAGGCCACTGATCCTTCTTGTGTGTACAACCAACTGTGTGGACTATTCTTGCAGTCAGCCTGTAATTAGTGTGCAGATGTATGCAAACAAACAAAGACGCCACAGGCCAAAGCACACTGCAAGACAGTCATGATACAATTCACAGACGAAGGCGGCTACATGGAACCTATTCATCATGCACTAAGATGTAACTAAAAGAGGGGATGTTGTCATTACAAATGAGTACAATGTCCAAGCATGGAAGGGCTTTTGGTGAGAAGGAAGAATAGGAGGCAGGGACAGAAAGGGTCATGGGATGAACAGCTGACATAAACTAGGCTAATCCAGTTTCACAACGTCATGAAAACTCATCAAAAGGAAATCATAGTAATTATCCTTGTAAACAGAGTACCACAAGATTAAGCTTGAATTGGCCCGAGCCCAAGTCATTTTGTAGAATAAATAATCTTCACAGCGTTTCTGCACACTGTATCGTACTGTAGCCTATTGAGCACATTAAGCCGAAAGTAGCTTTACCAAACGCATGACCATAGTGTAAGACTGACAAAATAAATGCAGAGGAAAAGAAGCAACAAAGATTGTGTGGTTGCTTTCAACAAAGTTCCCCTGCTTTGACCTTATTCACCCAAGTCATGAGGAAAATAAGCCTAACATGAGTATCAAAACCACAGGTAATCGAACGACAAATAGCCTACAGAAAATACATAGCTGTCTTTTTCATCCACTGTTGGAACATGTTATTTTTACATTTTACCATTAATCTGACATTTTAATTGGTTCTTAACAGCTTGAGAACATTATATTTGAGGCGGAATGCATCAAAAACATTAATAATGCCTTGGAGTCAAACAAGCCCTCTGAAAACACGGTGTGCATTGAGGTCTTAATGCTGAGCAACACAACTCCTCTCGCTGTCTTTGGCTTGACAAGATCAGCAGTGTGTGTGAAACAACAGACCTGTAAATATTAAAAAGATAGGTTTGGGATCCACTCAAGAGCTGCGGCCTGAAACAAACCCTCTTGCTGCACTCGCGGATGCACACAGAGCCGTGACAACGCGAAGCCTCCGCATGACAAACATCAGAGGAGCGCGGGGGTTGTCGCGGCGCCCCAGGGCTCGGTGCTGAGACAGAGCACCCGTCCTGATGGGCACTTTCCTCTCACAGACGACTACAGCGTTGTGCACTAAATGGGGCAGAGAAAACAAGAGAGAGGAGGGACTAGAGAGGACTGTGGTGCCATGGCATAGAAGAAGAAATGTTTGTGACACACTCCGGTTTAGTTGACTAACGTTTACAACTGATATTCTTCTACTGCATGAGCACCACAGCACATCATTTGGATGACTATACAACCACACAGTTCACTGGCTTTGGTTTTAAACAATATTTACACAGACCAGTCGGAAAATGGGGCTGAAAGTTCAACATCACTTGTTACTATTTTACTCGGACGAATTGGCTGCAGTGGTGGTGGCCACCGGAAGGCAAGGCGGTGCTGTGCGTGCATGTGTATTATGTGGCAAGGGGTGATAACCAGCTGTTTCCACCCTGGTCTGGCTAGGGTTGGAATCGAGGTCAAAGTGTAGGGCATTAGGGGCCATGCGAAGAGGACTACTGAGAGGAAAGGCCCAGCACAATAACAGGAATGGCGGATGACTGAACCATACTGAATGAGTACAGAGGGCTGTGTCTACACTGGGCCTCTCTCAAACCAATACAAGAACTTTTGATTTAACGGTTCATAACACTAGACACAAAACATGAGGAGGTGAATCATGTACTGAAAGTCAACAAAACAAAAACAAAAATTAACAGTTGATACACAAACGGGCAAACAAATGCCTGTGTCTGATTTGTGATGGAAATCGTCTGAGACCAAATCTGTCTGCTAATTAAAGCATTACACTGAACGAGAAACAGTAATTTCTGAAAACATCTGTGTATTATGTAACAGGATGACAACCCGTCTCATGCGCAGCAGGACAAACTCATTTGGCCAATAAGACAATGAGCAAGACATTAACTTCCCTGCAAACTCTGCACAGGACTAATAGGCTATAACAGCCAGTGAGAAATGGATGTTGTCAAGTTAAGTGCCTCCGATGGGGAGGTAAGGGAGCCAACTTCCTTTGTCATTGCCTAAGGCCAGCATGTCTGCACTAGAACTGAAAGACAGACAGACACGCCAAATCTGAAATGGATTGTCCAGCAAGTTCATCAACAATTCGACACAATGAAGCATCAGTACAGTCAAAGCAAAATGATCAGGTCAAGTATATCCAAATGATCAGGTCATGGCATCAGTCAGTGAAGTCAGATCTTGATTTAAAAAAAAGCGTGGAGGCTAAGACGGCTGCTGACGAATCGACAGAAAAACAGAGGTGGAGTGTGTGGGCACAGGGGGCTAAAGCAGGTGTACCTGCCCAAAGGTGAGGTGATGACCACTATATAGGGCTGCAACTAACGATTATTTTGGTAATCGATTAATCTATCGACTAATTTTTCGATTAATCGACTAATCTAATGATTATTTCCCATAGCAAATTAAAATAACGACTCAAAATGTTGGAATTTGAATTTCAAATGTATTTGAGTAACAAATGTAATCATAATACATAAATTAAATAGTAATACAAATTAAAGTGCAAATATGCTTTTAAAAGTAAAGAGAAAGTGCAAATAAAGTTTTAAAAGTAACTCAAATTAGCAATCAAACCTCTGCAAGTGCAAAATAACGCAAGAATAACTGGGCTGCAAGTGACATTCAAATTCAACTTATGAAATATATATTTTTTCCACAATCTTTTGTTTGAAGAATGCTAAGTGGAGGAGGTTAACTATTCAGAACAAACGAAAATACAGGCTACTCTGATAATTCACTGATTTACTACACTGCACTTAACATAAATGAAATAGCGTTAGCAAGCATCCTCCATGAGACGTTCTGTTTTCCAACATGTAAGCTTAAACCTTACTATAAGTTATAGATATATCATATATGTCTATGATAATTGCTGCTAGACACTCACTGTTCTTGTGCTCCCACAGCTCACTCTCTTTGAAATACTGGAATAGTGCTTCTTTAACTACTAATAATTGACCATCATTGAGAAAAATGACAACTTTTCTGTTAGCCATATCTCATATGCAGCAGCTACTAAAGCTAGCTTTGTTTATTGTTTCCATGGTAACATGAGCCGTCTCAGAATAATTCGCTTTTCAGTCAGCCATTTCTGATATGCAGCACATCAAGGTACGAGAACGGAGGTCAAAGAAAACGGTGCATGATTTGTATGCTAGGCTATTTGCAGATTCTGTTCCATTTTTCTCAATGATGGGTCAATTATTATTAAAGATGCACTATTTCGCACTTCCTATAGTGCATTGCAATGCCGAATGAAAATTACCGGTAGCTCTGCTAGCGTCTGCCAATAATAATAATAATAATAATAATAAAAAAAAATTAAAATTTTTTTTTTTTTTAAATATATTTTATGACGCGTCGACAATAAAAATCATCGTCGACAATTTTTCATAATCGACATCGTCGATTACGTCGACTAATCGTTGCAGCTCTACCACTATAGTTTAGCACTTTTCTGTCAGCACCGCAAAACAAATGGGTGAATAACCGTTTTCCCCAGGGCTTACTGTAGCCTCGGATCCAAGCATAGGATGATTGCACTTCTTGTCTTGGCTAAGACAAGGCGGGACCTCAATCAATCTTTTTTTCCCTTTGTTGTCAGAAAGTGGCTTGTTCTTCAACATTTAATGAATCTCAAAATGGCTTCTGCATCACAGTTTTAGAAGAAACTCGTGGAGGACATGCATTTTCCATTACCATTTACTCAACGGTCAGTTTGAGTAAAATCTATGATCCGAAGAGAAATCCTCCCACTATCTTTGGCAAAAAACCACAAGATAAACAGCGGTTTGGATGTTGCCAAAGATTCATGAAACCCTGTGAAAAGTACCCTCAGTGGCTGCTTCCAGAACATGTCACAGATGATAGGTTTACCCCCTATGGCGAACAACAGCAGTTGGTCTGCTGTACATTTGCATAATGACAGAGAATGTCACTGCAAAGACCAAATGAGCTGTAAACAAAATCAGCATGTTTGGACTTAGATGAGTTCAGGCTTGGGATTGGCTCATTAAACAATGACATCAATCTGCAAATGTATGCATATTTCAACGTGTGAGGTACACATCTTAGCTGTGAGTGCGGTATAATGCAGATTACTTCAGAATGAAAACTGTCAATCCCACAGATCTGAACAGCGCACAGGAGACTTGAGAAATACTTGGCTAATACACAAGGCAACAGCACACTACAAATTGCAAGGTCATCCCCAACTCCCATCTCCTCCCCAATACATCGGTCTCCTCTCTTGAGAGTCTCTTTGCTGAATTTGCTACTGATGACTAAATCCCCTTCTCTTGCCCTCCTCTTCAAGTCACACAGAGACTTGCTCACAATGCCCCCCAAAAGAATCTGCTGAGCTCCCCGATCGATCTTAAATCGCCAGCTTTGGAGAGCTTTATGAAAGGCTGCTGATGTGTCAGTGGACGAGCCCACACTGGGGATGCTGCGGCCCTCCCCTCAGCGCTGGGGCTTCACAAAGGCAGCTGTCTGAAAGCAGCGTGGAGACGGCGGCGGCGGCGGCAGCAGTGAGGGGAGGGCTGAACACAGGATAGGGATTAGGAACAAAAGCAGGGCAGAGAGAGAAATGTGTGGGTGGGGAAGACGAGATCCTGCTTGCCGAACACCTCTCTCAGTAATGCACCCACTCACGCACAGGCATAGGAACTCCTCTTACATAAGCTCAATGGTCACGTGCAACACAGTCAAACACCCAATGAAAGTAGAAAGAAAAAAAAAGCATGTCCGAATTACTACAAAGGCATATTTCTTTGTATGACATCCAAACTCTTGAAAGACATCCTCAGCTGTATCATCTGCATCAGTGTCTAGACTTGGGTAGGCAGGACTAAGTGGACATGACTGGGTTCAGTGGTGTCTGGAGGGCACTTCAGAGGATCTAATCTGTAAACACCACCATACACACAGCATCACAGGGAGCACATATGGAAGATGTCAATGTTCATCTCGACCATACAACCATGCAAACAAGAAAGGGCTCCACCATTTTTGTGCTCTGTGTGAAAAAGACTCACTAATCATGAGAGGATGAAATGTTTGGCTAATAGCTCCCATAACATACTCCCAAACCTCAACAAAGGAAGAAATAAAAATGGCTTTAGGGATGGTTTCTGTGTGTAGAACATTGGGAGATTATAAGCATGTCCAGACAGTTTTTTTTTGGATTCCTGCGGCTGTGTCCATATCTTCACTCAAAAACTCACTGTTCCTAAACGTTAATCCACCATCCAGCTGCTCACCCATCTTCAGCGCCAGAGAGATGACGGCACACATGACACAATGGACAAGCAACCTCAACCAACCCTTTTTGATGTTTGATTTTAATTGCATTGCACTGAGAACTAACTGAAGTGAATAGAAAGTCGATGAAACTACACAGCACGTTCGTCTACAGCCAGCCATTCAACACAAGATCTGTCACATGTTGGCGCTCAACAGCTATTTGTATCATCAGGAAACATCTGACACCTTACAAATGAATGCTGGCCCAGTGGTGCTGAGGTAAGTGCAGTCTTCTCCCTCCTTACTTGACTTCAGTTCAGTTGACTACAACTTCTCCATCCCCACAGCATGGGGAGCGGTCTGTCCTTAACACTGTACATTTGGGGAATATGCCACGGTTGATAAATTCATTAATTTATAGGTAGTTTTATGATCCTAGAATACACAAAATATACTTCTGAGAAAAATTGTGGGAGAACTGGGCCAAAATGTAGCTGAAGACAATAGAGCTTACATTGAGAATAACAGTATTGATTCACACAGAAAAGTGCAAAAGTAAATGTTTGATGTGGGTGGGTTTTAGATGGTAATTCACCACCAAACAAGTTTCCAGATGTGCACTCTCATCACAAAGTGGCAAAGTCATGTCTGGCCCTGTTAGACCGCTTTGTAGATCAAGATACATTTTTAACTGTAGACAACACAGGAGTAATAACATGCACATCCCATTCCCTATGTACTCCTGATACATAACAAAGAACTGTTCTACAAACCTCAGTACCACACTAACCAAATGTCTTGGCCTGTAATGCTTTAGTACAACACACTTCAATTGGCTTTTATTTTATAGTGTCTGTAGCGATTACAATCTATTCCACTGAATGAAATACATGACCAACTGTGTGACAAACACAGCCAATATCATTCTTGTTTTGCCTTTTGGCAAGGAAGTGATGCAAACAACTCATTCAAATCCCAACACAAAGGACCAGTAGAAGAAAACTCAGTGTTTGGGTCCTGGCTTGGGTTAAGGCCTCTGGAGACTGAAGAGAAAACAAGAAGAGACGCTATTCTTCCCCTTGTATCACTTCATCAGTCAATCTATGTTTGTTTTATCTTTCTCGGCAGCCGACTAAAGGTCAGCAACAGAGTGCAGGACAAGGGACATCTGAAAAAGGCCTGTATCCTTAGACAGTAGCTGGTGGCACTTAGTTCTCAACTAGAAAACAAAGCTGTCCATCTTTGTTGCCTTTACCCAGACAGTGAGGGTGAGTGAGCTGCAAATCTGTATAATGACACAGATTATCATAAGGTGTTTAAGGAAATAAGGAGGTTGTCCACAGTGCTGCTAACTACATGGATCTCTTTCATGTAGGGAGGAAGCAGAAATTCAAAATTTGGGGAACAGGCAATGCAATCTCCTAAACTCATAGGGACATGCATGGTGAACTTGAACCCTACCCCTAAGAACAGTTCATGACAAGGTGGTGTCCAGCAGAGGAATAGGGATTTACATGCATTCAACAGAGTTTCACAGACCCAAGGAGATCTACACTTCGATCATTTGATGCTCCATGTAACCCTATGTGAACCTTGTTTTCAATGATTAATGTACTTAAGTCCAGGCTGATCCAGCACCTGCAACATACACCCTTGAATGGAAAAAAACTGCAATTCTGAATGTGTGCATACCGCACACTGAACTAATAAGACAACACTGTATCAGGCAGTGGGATACACTGGGAGGAATGCAGTGGGGTAATAGCATGATATTGGGTAAATGGGACACGTTTTAATTACATTAGTGCAGGACCTCACCACTGTACACAACATAGATCTGCTTAAAGGAGCCGATTGAGTTGAGGCTGTGGTGCCAGTGCATAGGGTTCTCATCAGCACTAAGATGAACACGGACACTAGAGAGTTACAACAAGGGGAACGGGTGACTTCTCTTTCCAAGGACTGGGCAAACAGTCAGCAAGAGCTAAAGCAAATTCATATTTTCTTTCAAACACACACACAGACACACACACACACACACACAATACCGCCTTTCCTCTTTCAGCCATACTGACTCAAAACTGCCCATATTTCACAAGAAAGACAGAGCTGTACAGCAAACTTCTGACTGTCTTCTTTCACTGAGCCTCCTGAGAATGTTGAGATCTTGTGTGATTGAGTGTAGAGTATAGGGTGCTCACAACGAGTGTAGACATATAAAAGGGGGGGGACGACGACTAAATTTCCAAAACAGTGAGATCATGTGTACAGCAAAAGGGGAAGGAGGCCTTGTGAACTGACCATTCTACCAGATTACACAACTCTTGCAGCTAAAACGGGTAATTTGAAAACTTCAATTCCCAGTCTGATATCATCTACAGTAGACACTATGATGGAGCAATACAACTTCAGCCTTTGTAATGGTAAAGCAATACAATCAATATAATCAGTGTGATTTAATGACAGAATCAGCAGCATTAACTGGCCCAGATGCACTTACTCGAAAACAAAGAAGAGTCCACTTGTGACAACGATGAGGACCAGGGTGAGGTAGAAGACGCCCGTCTGTCTCGCCATCATAATCCTCCCGTCGCAGTAAAACTTATTCCTTCCTTGGAAGGCTTGCCACTTCTTCTTCAGGCTCTTCCTCTTGTGCGGGGACTCCATCGGTGTGGAGCTGCGAGTGCTAATCTGACTATACTCGCACTCTCGCATGGGCTCAGCAACCCCGAGATGCTTCAAAGAGTACATGCACACTCCAAACGTTCAAGGGAATCCAAAGGTGAAGCTGTCAACAGAGCAGATACGGTGAAGGAGGTCATTTGATATCATCCTAACAAGATAAACCTGTGCTGGCCAACCTGCCTTGTCAGGCTCTTTGAGGTTATACACTCACCTGTACCTTACATAAACAGACATACTACAAAGCTTTAACGTTTCATTTGTGACTACCGGCTTTTCAAATAATTGCAAAAGAAGTCACTCAAATAAAATGTAAGCTAGTGAGCTGACAGTTTTGGATTAATGTAAAGCTGTAGGTTAACTCAAATGGCAAATACAGCGGTTTCAGCATCATCATACAATAACTGATGACTGACTGGCTGAGCTGGCTACAATGTGTTTCTGTATTATTGCATCCCAGGATTAAGAATAAATAATATCACGTCAAAATTAGCTAGCTAGCTTGTTGTACAGAGAGCGACTTTCAACTCTGGCATTTTTTTTATTCGAAAATATGTGAACACACACCTCGACGTATACTTGATAATGTCAACGTCGGCAAGAATGACAGGCTAGTTTTAGAAGCTTTTTATGCGACATTCCTCCACTTAAGTGTCTCAATTAGACTGTGGGTCAGATAACGTCTGGGTGGATACCTGTAGGTACAGAGCCAGCTAGCTAATGTTAACCTACCTATGATAGCTAGTAAGCTATCGCTAGCAACCACTGAGGCACACTGAGAAAAAAGTTTTTCTACAACCTATCCAACTACCTAGCTGACCTACTTAAAAGTCACCTGTTATATAGAGAAACATACAGCACATGACAACACTATGCACCGAGAAGCTAAATAAATAAACTTATTTAGCTGGCTAGCTAGCCAGCTAGCTGCTTTCTCTTTGCCTCGCTTGCTCTGATACCCAGGTTTTCCCTCGTTAGTTGTCACTCACCAGGCAGCTCTGTTGCTGTATTCCTCGTGTTATCCAGGTTTATTTCGAACAACTGTTAGAACCAAGCGTAACATTTTCTCCCCAGAATGTAGTATGAAATATATTCCTCTGATATGGACCCGTTCGGAAATATAAAGATGCTTCATTCAAACATTTAGGAAGGATGGGTGGGTCGACTGCCTCCTCGGACACCCACTCAGTTGAATGCAATGGTTCGAGGAAGACGCTTCATCCTCGCTGGTTCCTTGCACATCAAACTCCAGACGTCCGTTAACATTAAACACAGTGCCTCCAGCAATTCAGGTACAGACGGAATGCACAACAGTCCCCTTCTCTTTACCCCCGTGACTGATTATATCCTCAAAAAGTTACATCTCTTGCAGTACAGATATGTGCGCGTTGTTTAGGGGGAGCTCACTCTGATACTTCTACCACTGCCACCCTCTGGCTGGCTCGTTCTTCTCCTCTGTGTTCACTCCTACTAAATAAACTATTCAATTGGACCTGGCAGAGAATCTTGTGACGGAGGGATTATGGGATTTGTAGTAAACCTATTGCAGTTCAGCATTAAAAGGTGTCAAATAATTTGATTTTGTATTATCTAAACTCGGAATTATTGACTAATGAATACATAGCTCATTGATCAGGTCATTGTTGTTAGGTAGCTAATCGATGCCCATGTGCCATGTAGGGTCACTGCATGTCATTTTTTTGAAATAGTATTTCAGAGTGCAGGGTAAAAAAACGACAAGGGCACAGTGTGTCTTGTTCCAGATGAAGGGTTTAAAGACAACTCTTGTTAAAATTTCCCTCAAAGCAAAACTAAGATTTTAGAAATGTTTGCAAATGTATTTAATAAGAAAACCTGAAATAATCACATTGACATAAGTATTGAGTCTTTTTACTACGCACCTTTGGCAGCGATTACAGCCTCAATTCTTCTTGAGTATGACAAGCTTTACACACCTGGATCTGGGGATTTTCTGCCATTCTTCTCTGCAGATCTTCTCAAGCTCTGACAGGTTGGATGGGGATTGTCGGTGAACAGCCATTTGCAGGTCTCTTCAGAAATGTTTGACTGGGTTCAAGTCAGGGCTCTGGCACGTCCATTTGACATCCACAGAGTCACTCCATGTCTTTGGTGTGTGCTTAGGGTCCATGTCCTGTTGGAAGGTGAACTGTTGGTCCAGTAGTCTACGATCCAAAGTGCTCTGGACCAGGTTTTCATTAAGGATATCTCTGTACTTTGCTCCTTTCAGCTTTCCCACAACCCTGACCAATCGGCAACCCTGACCAATCGCCCAGTTCCTGCTGCTGAAAAAAACAGTGATGCTGCTGCCACCACCATGCTTCACCGCTGGGATAGTATCGGCCAAGTGATGATGAGTGGTACCTGGTTTCCTCCAGACATGGCACTTAGAATTGAGGCCAAACAGTACAGTATTGGTTTCACTCGATCTTGACTCACAGTCTGAGAACACTTTAGGTACTTTTTTGCAAACTCCAAGCTGACTTTCCTGTCATATCAAGGGATGGGGGGCACCTGAGTCATTGGAAATGGGCCTGAATGCTTATGTCAATGTGATATTTCAGACATTTATAAAAATGTGCTTTGTCATTATTGGGTATTGGATGTAGATTGAAAAAAATTAATTGAAAGGATTTTAGCATAAGGTTGCAGCATAACAAAATGTGAAAAAATGAAGGAATCTGAATGCGCTCTATCCACTCCCACCACCTGTGAATGGCCTCATTCTCTTCCGCTGTCTCACTGACTCACAAGGCAAACCTTTTTATTGGGCTGTATTAGACTGTTGAAACATGTATCACTCACCACACTGTACAGGAAGTATATTTTTATGATATGGAACTGTGTGGCTGGTTCATGTAAAAGGGATTTTTTGTGTAATGGGTTCTGAAATTGGCATTGCTGTTTCAATTTTTACAAACAGAAGTACTGTGTAATATTTCTTGGCAAAACATATTTTAGTCCTTTTGGTTTATAGCCAACCTATGTTTTTGATAGACAAATGGCTAATCACATCAACTTATCCTGACATAATGTGTTAGAAGAGACATGTATATTGGTTGACTGTTCAGATGTATTCTGGTCAATGTCTGACCAAAATGAAGTAATGTGTTGAATTTTCATTATGCTGTGTACTTCCTGTTTTTAGAAGAGCAACAGTTGTCTAGCTCCATGAGTTCTCACCTTCAGAGGCCTAATTAGTTTTGAATAAAATATATTGGATTAGTATGAAATTAATTGCAGAGGTAAAGCTGTTGAAAATAGACACACACTCCGTGAGTAATCCCTAGTAAAGCCACAGCTGTTTTCAGAGATCTCTAATGAGCTCTAATCCACAGGTTACTTCAGGACACTGAACCACAGTATGTCAGTAGGCCACCCGACATGCTCTGCAATGTTTGTCATAGCCCTGGTGGACTGTAATGCATGTCTGTTGAGTACTACTGTGTATTTCATTGGTGCAGATTTAAATGATAGGGTTGTGTACTGTGCACAGTACCCAAAGGATTCTGCCTGGATTTGACGCAGATCTGCTGGATCAGAGCTAGACCAGGTGCGAGTCCAGTCCATCGTCACATCTATCTGGAATAACATTGTGCTTCACCAAATCGACAACCCACTCTGTCCGGAATGCCTCCTCACACACCGTGGGATGTAAGCTGAAGCACAGGCGTTACAAATATGCCACGTCAGAGCCTACCTCACTGTAGCCCATATCCTATGCAGGCTGCTCTCCTACTAAAATTGATGTGTGGGAAGTTGGCCACTATGGCAAATCCTCTCTAAAAGTCAGCCCCCACTCCTCCCACGGCTCCAGCCTCTCTATCCTCAAATAGGATGCACTCATCATTGCTGTATGAATAGAAAGCTAGTGATGCGTAGGATGCCAGTTTCACAAAGACAAGTGATGCGTATGACTTGACAGCTTACATCAAACTCTCTCAGTAGGCACAGTCAAAACTAGTGTTCTAATATTAGCAGAAGGGGCATCGCATTGAAAACATTTTTCACAAGTTGATTGCAATGACTCAGATTTGGTATTTGGCTTTGTGTATCAAATGCAAGCAGCTTGGTTAAAACTCTACCAAATTGTCACCGAGACACACCAAAGGTAACCTTACCTGTCCTAGTTCACACTGTGGTACCGATGAAGCAGAGTTGTCAGAATTCAATAGGTGACAGCTGAACCTTTTGTGAAGGTCAGACCTTTATCATGTTATCAGTGTGAAAAGCGACAGCCTGAGGGATCTGAGTGCTAGTGGGACAGACGTGTTTGATTTGATTACTCTGAGGAGTATAAGGAGTGGATGCTGCTGTACTGTAGGTATCAGGCACTAGGTTTATCCAGGTGAGAATAACTTCAGTGCATGAAGCAGCATCCGTCAGCAAACAGGGAGATGACAGAAAGGTTAAGGGACCACAACATCCGGTGTACTTGAGCCGTGTGCAATGGTACAGCACGGTAGTGTGAATGTGGAGAGCTGAAACTGAAACTGACACGGAATTAAAAAAAAGCACAACCATTGGTGGAGATAGGAAATGGCTGAGGTAAGAGTGAACTGTTTATTCTTTTTGAGCCTGCAGCCTAAGCCTCAAAACAGTCAAAAACAGAACAGGCAAATGAAAACAATGGTAAGGAAGTCCTCCCTTTTAACTGGATGAAACCTTGAGCACACCCAACAGTTGTGCTTATGTTCAGCCCAGGGGATAATGAATAGGCCATGAGAACACTGGTACTGAAAACCCATGGGAAAAGCACAGGTGGTTGCATTTTGACATAAATGAGCTATGACAGCAAGAGTTGCGCAGAATTGCTTGTTTCAGGTACATGTATATATCTGGCATAAATTGTCTAATAAATACTGGGCCCTTTAGTTTCATATTTATGCCAGGACTAAGGTCTGAAGAAGACTATAACTGCATGCATCATCAAAACACGGTGTCATTTTTAATTACCTTCATGGTGAAGGGAATGTGCCAGTGGAACAGACTGGAACATGTTTTTGAAAGCCAGAAGTACTGTTATCTGTTCTTAAAATTAAATACAAAATATGTTGACTCCAACACTCTTACACTGGAAGCTTATAATTATGTGCCCAGGGTCTTTTAAAACTACTAATGAGAAAATCATTATTTTTGACAGGCATGTTTGTTTCTCTTAACAATATTTGCAAATGAACCTGCTGAATTCCTTGTTTCAAAGATAAGATCCATTTTGTTGGTCAGGGAAGTGAGTCCCAGAACCTCACCTGGAGGAAGACTACAGCACTAACATCTAGGTATGAGCAGAATACAAGAACCACAATACCCACAATACCCCTGCAACCAGACATCGCCTGTAGTCAACCTCAACTAGACCGAGCTCGAAATGAGATGAGAGGAGAGATGCAGAGATGCAGAGAAGATGGCTGGACAGAGGTCATCTAACCAGTAGAAACAGGCTGAAAAGGCTTTGTTTTCTACAGAATGACTGGAGCCAGGTTTAAGACTGCTCCAAAAGACCTGGGGGGTATTCCAAAAACGTGATTTAGTGACAAACCTGGTTAAGAGCATCTTAAACTACCTAATAGCTCTATGGCTTCATTCTCCTAGCTAAACAAAACCATAGGGTTCCTATATTAGGAGGTTTAATTTATCCAGGTTTGTCATTAAACCATATTCTTGGTATAATCCCAGGCCGAGGAAGCAGAATGAGCAAGCTTCTGGAATGACAACATTGTTTTTAGCCTCTACCCTCTGTGCCTTGTTTTGAGTGTTGTTATGTCCTGTTATGTCCTATTACCTTCATTCATAGTCAGTGTGGTTTGTAAAGCACTGTGCTTCTATTCTTACTACAAATTATTATCAGTAGTAGTAGTATTGCCAAGTATTGTTGTTACGGAGCGATCCCTACTGCTGCTCCACCACCTACAAATGTCTCAGGATAATTGAGTATCCCTTACCTTATCCCTCACTGGCAACGAGCAAAGTTGGCTGCGCACGAACCAAAGCTAATTTAATAACTTGGCAAAATAATTTTGCTAATCCAATACCATGAGCAAGATCCTAAGTGCAAACACCTGTGGGTCAGCGCAATGCTCCCACACACCACAGAATAGCTTTAGTTCATGCGTGATGGACTTTGCAGGTTGCTTGTTGCTTTGCTCGTTGCCCATCAATGGAATTAGGGCCCAACCCAAAAAATGTAAAAGCCCAGGACATCACATACAATTGCACAATAATAATGGAAACACGAAGAGCAGACATAACATTGAGTTATGAGTTATTTCTCAGGTTTTTGCTGAGGTTTTAAACTTCCTATCCAGTTGCATCTGTTACTAGTGTATTTTCCAGTTTGTTCTGATGCATAGAGATGACTCAAAATTGATCAATCTGATTTATAACTTTAAAAAGTTAACACATTTTTTTTTTACTATAAGTAGGGCATTACATTAAGCTGAATGTATTTTTATGTGCATGCAATAATTCCTGGACAAGCTTAGGTTTGTGGCAGGTGCTGTTGTCCTCCTGGGAAAGTCCACTCACAGACAGATAGATAGAACACCTGATGTGCAGTGGAATTAAATTGAACATTCCAACCGAGTGGGAACATTCCTCTTACACAATTAATGGGGACTGATTCCAGTGGATGTAATTATTACAATACAGCTCTTTACAAACATGACAAACCAATATTCCTTAATAACTACAGAGGCCAGTTTTGTGATGTGATACAAGTTTTGTATGATACAAAAATAAGCATGTTCTTAAAACGTGACGGGCACTCTACAGCTTACACAGATCTGTGCATGGTCCCTTTTCAGGACAGAGGCGCCAATCAAAACCAATAGCATCACTGACCCTCGGTGGATAAGACTCTCCCTTTGTCAATGCGACCGCAATTTGGAGTGAATATTTGGAGTAGGCAACACAATGCTGGGAAGCATTTGGCTCCTTATGTCCCTTTGGAATGCATTCACTCTGTCGACCTCTTTCCTAACAAGCTGTGGCTCTGAGAACAAAAGGAAGCACCATGCAAGGTCTGGAAAAGGTCCTGATCGTCATAGTATCATTATCTTCAATAATGAAGCATGACATACAGTATGAGTGATAATTATATAATTATTGTGCTGTATTCACATAATTCAAAGCACAATGTTGTTGTGGCTGTCTGTATTTGGAATGGCAAATAGGTTAATGTGTATCTGGAGGAGAGGAGATGGAAAATTAAATAAATAATATCAGGTTTCTTTAAGTTGGTAAAATCAGGGCTCACTAGTTAAGGTGTTGAGATGAATTCAAAGGCCTGGTCCCAGCTTTAAAAAATAACTTCAATGATAGTAATAGTTATAACAACAAAGACAGTAACTTTAATTATTAAAAACTACAATCACTTTTTGTAGTACCACATCTTTGAAAAAATGACATAGTGAACTAACTTAAAATTCAAATGAAAACAAAATAAGTGTTATTTCCAATGTACAACTTTATATATACACATAGCATCTTCATGGGGAGGGGGAGAGGCAGGACTGAAGCGATACAAGTGCTTAGAGAACAGTTCTTTCCAAGACTTTCCAATCAGTCTGTGTCGATGATAGTAGCAAGTAGGCTGGTAAACCCATTTTTGATTGAAAAAAAGCAAACGATTATTTATCCCATTTACTGGTGCAACAGCGCCCTCCCCATGGCCAAAATTATGGACTGCATGTTGCTACAAACAAAGACTGACGGTTCACATCTCAAAGTTACCCAAAATAAGGCAACTTGCCCTACATCCTATTGCACAATTCATTTTTCAGAGATGGATACATAATGTTTTCTTTGTAAAATCAGTGTTTTTTTCTTAACAGTTGGCAAAAACAGAAGCTCTATCTACAAGATTTCACAACATAAATAAATTGTCCCTTCGAAAGAAAAATCACAGGTGCAGACAGGAACATTTATAAAATTCCAAAATGTAAAAAATGAAATTGAAACAAAACTTTGTTGTTTCTCAAAAGACAAAAAAGCATCAGCTTTGGTAAAGAAATGAAAAACAAAAAAACTAAAAACTAAAACAAAACACTGACATACATTAACAGCAAGTATTAAATATTTGTATTAAAATTATTTCATTTTATTTTTTCAAATCCTCAAATGAAAATGTTAATTATGCAGAGAAGATATACACATATATATAGATTTATATTTATTTTCATATATAAAAACATGTTTTGTGTGTTCTGTCTTTTCTTTGATTTAAATAAAAATATAAATCACTGATTTCCGTGTGATTTTCCCAGTCTGGTCTCTAGTCTCTTGGCCTGGGGCCTCTGCCGTCACGAGCGGCCGATCTGGAAAAGTACTTCACACGTGATGGTCGCCACGGACGAAGGCAGCATGGAGGAGATGGCCACGTCCAGCAGCCGGCTCTCAAACAGCACAAACTCCGGCCGGTTCTCCTCCACTTTGGCCAGGGCCAGCAGGGCCTTGGCGGCGTAGCACATCATGTTGACGCTGGGCGGGTCCATGGGCGGGTGGCCCATGTGCAGCAGGCTGTGGGGGTTCTGCTGGTACTGCACCATGGCCACACCATCCTCCAAGAAGCCCATGAGGTTGCCCACGCTGCCCTTCTGCACAGCGATGGCACGGGCGGCAGCCGAGTCGGCCTTCGCCAGGTTGGACAGCATCGCCACGGCCATCTCACGATACACCTGCAGCTTGCGCTCACCCACCAGCCGCACCAGCGTGGCAAACAGCTTGTCCTGCCGCACCATTGGCGGTGTGGCCAGCATAAGGTCCACGTTGCCGTCCTGCACGCTCAACTTGCACAGGCACTCCAGCACCAGCCGCTGGGGGCTCAGGATTGAGTGGGGGCCTAGCGAGGGGAAGGGGTCGTGGGCCTCGGCTGACGGACACACCATCCAGTGCAGCAGCCCGTCCAGGATGGGCAGACAGATACTCTCCGGGTAAAGCGACAGGTCCAGCTGCCCGGAAATGTTGGCGAGCGTGACCATGGCGTTCTCGCGCAGCACCGACAGGCAGTCCCACCACCACTCGTCCTTGCTGCAGGCTACACCGCGCTCCTCCTGCGGCTCCTCCTTGTCGTAGGACGACGACGTCTGCCGCTTCCGCTCTGGGTGCTGGTGGTGCAGCAGCAGCAGGCGGCCCAGGACGAGCACCATGCCGGCGTGCCGTGACATCTCGCCGTCGTTGCCGGGAAGGAAGGACAGGCTCCGGACGATGTTGGAGATGCAGAGGCAACGCTTGACCAGGGAGTCCTGCCAGGCGGCAGCTGAGGCCAGGGGAGCCTCGTCCAGGCAGCGAGGCTCGTCCTCCAGCAGAGTGATGCCCTTCTGGCTCTGGACCTGATGAAGGCGGAAGGGGTAGGAGGCAGTGGAGGAGCCGTCGTCGTCTCCTTCTAATAAGGGTCCCGTGTGGGAGGACAACACGTCATCAATGGTGGCCACAATGCTTCTCCTTGTCTCTTCGTCTTTCTCTTTGCGCTCCTGCCCTGGCCTGCCACTCTGGTTCTCTAGTACAGGCTTCTGTATGTCTCCCTCGCGTCTCTCGAAGTGCATCTGGATGTGGGCGGTCGAGTCTCCACCACCTATCTGCCAGTGAAGGAGGCCACTGGAGAACTCCTGGACATGGCCTAGCTGGTCTGATATGTCTTCCAGGAAATCCTCCTTGTGAACTATCCTGACCGGCAGCTTATCATACTTACTAGCCTGCTGGAGTTTAGGCTCAGGCTCGGGTTCAGGAGAAGACTCTCCCTCCTTTTCAGTTCCTTCTTCTGCAATGTTTTCTCCCTCTACCTTCTCCTTCTCCTGGGCCTCTTTCTTGTCCTCAGCTTCTGTCTCTTCTTTTGTCTGCTCTGGGACAGCCTCTGCTGTTGCGGCACTGGGTGGCGCCTCCACTGTGTCAGTTGCTGCTGGGCCAGTCTGCTCTTCCACTGTCTCACAGGCATCGTCCTCAGTAGGAGAACTCTCCTCTGTCTCTGTCTCTCCCTCTGCAGGGTCAAGCAGAGTTTTCTGCCCAATGGTGCCCACTTCATACTCCTCTAGGATGCCAAAGATCTCGATCAGGCACCTCCTGAAGTATTCCACAATGAGCTCCAAGAAGCCAGGCAACTGCAAAAACAACAAAGAACTGTCAGTGGTAGTCACTATTCTCTCACTGGTGGACAAAGCTGAATACTTAATGCCAATATAAGCAGCACTAATGTAGAACTGAGATCTTAGGATACAAGCAGAGTGGCCCAATGCATCTACCTGTGAGAGGTTGAAGGAGGACACAGTGCTGTCATCATAAAGGAGGATGTTGATGGTGTCCAAAGCCCACGTGCTCTCGGCTAGCAAGCCTGATTTCAGGGACATCATCACTCGCCAGGCCTCTGGGGTTCCTGTGGGAGAAGCATATAATCCAGTAAGTTTGGGTGTTGGCTTTTTCACATGACTAAAGTGACTGACTGGACATAGATGTAACATGGGGGCCTGTCATGAATCCACAGCTCTAGAGGGACAGGTCGAACCACAGCTCTTCACTGCTAAGCAAAAACGTTAAACAATTCTGCATTTGGTTCAAATCACATACATGTATGTCTGGATAGTAGCCATTTAGATACCATTTAGATGGGATGCTTTAAATATACAGTGAAAAGATCATTTGAGGGCACTTCATACCAGTGTCCTTTGAGGTAAGCTTGCGGCGTGGCTTCATGATGGGTTGGGTGCCTTCTATGGACCCCAGTGGGTAGTTGAGGTCTTTGCGTAGGTTGGGTGGCATATGGCCCTGGGAGCCACCACTGTGCATCTGCATACCAGGCTTGGGCATTTTCATGGGTGACATGAAGGCTTTGCTGGGGGACATGTGTGACTCCAACGAGCGCTGGTAAGAGGCTGGGCTGGGGGCCCGCGACACATGGTTGACCATAGAAGAGTTGGTCTGGTAGGAGGAAGTTGGCTGCCTGGAGCTCATGGATGCCATCGAGCCCGAGGACGAGGACATAAAGGGGGACTGGCCACGGTGCCCGGGCCACTGACCATCCGGACCTGACCGCATGCCGTCCATGTCGTCCCCGCGGCCCATGCCTGGGTAAGATGGCATCTGTGAGGAGTGGCCTGGCCTGGTTGGATATGGGTAGGGCATGTCTGTCCTGGAGGGCCACATGTTGGGCACTTCACCGCTGTTGGCAGACGGGGGTCCTGCTGCCATCATCTGAGCAGGCATGCTATGCTGTGGGGGGCCTTGTCCTGGACCCATGCGGTCTCGGCCATAGGGGTAAGGGAACTGGCCCTGCATCGACCTCCGGTCGGGACCAGGGTAGCCGCTGCCGTACTGGCCATACATGTCTGCCTGCTGGCCACCGTAGGGCATTCCATACATCTCCCCCTCGTGCCTCTTCGCTGGGGGTCCGTACATGCCATCCAGAGTCCGCTTGTAGCCCTAGAGGGAAATGTACACCTTTAGGAGTGGCCAACTGACATGAACAATGGACATTTGAAGGATATTCCTTTTACTTCTGCATGCCTTGTTATGGGTGAACTAGCTTTGGATGGTTGTGTTGATAATTCTTATCAAAGTTGTGATTTCTGTCATCAGTACGATTTAATTAACAACCTTCTCACATAGAGGCTGCCTCTCACCTGTTGCTGAGGGAACATTCCAGAAGGGTGCACACCGTACGGCATGCCAGGGTAATGCTGCCCGTAGCCATCGTGCCTGAGAAACAGGAGAGATGTGGCATTTACAATCACATGCAATTAAAGGCATAGGTTTATAATCAAAAGACATGAAGGGACTACTAGCAATATTCACTGTATTCAAAGAAACTTTATTATAGTACTGCAAGAGATTTAAACAATACTGGGGCCATTGCACAGACCTCATATATACACATTCCCATGCCATGACACTTACCTTTGTGAGGGATATCTGTTAGGTGAGTATATGCTGCCATCATTGTTTGGTGGTCCCACACTGCTTTGACCTCCAGGGGGACCCATGCCTCCCTCCATCCCCATCATGTGCTCTGACCTGGGGGGACACAGGTTTGCATTAATGCATGAATGTTATTGCATTAACAAAGTACAAATAAAGCTGATGCACACACAGTTTCTACATATTAATGGGAGACACCAGGCAAAGTGAAAACAAACACTTTAATGATGGATGTTGTTTACTCCTGACTCCCGACACATTTAAAAACAAAAGCAGTTGTATCAAAGTGCTTTCCAGTTGAGGTAAATAGATTCCTACTAATAGGACGTAATAGGGTACATTAAAGAATATGTAAGAAACAATACATCACTCTTCTGATGACATAGTCAAATTACAAAGGCATTGTAATTCCAGCAATGCAGTTTTGGAGAGCACTCACAAAGGATTGTGTTTCTATTTACTATTTTATTTTAAATTATTCTCCCAAACATAATTTGATATTCATTACTCATCTCTTCAAAAGCCTAATTTAAACATGCATTGGTAAACCAGCATAGGTGTTCAAAAACACAACATACACTGTAATCCATTGGACTACACATGCAAATTTGAACTCGAGTATGTGTGTGTGTGTCTATGCATATATTTGTATGTGTGTGTGTGTGTGTGTGTGTGTGTGTGTGTGTTTGAGCAGATGTACATGCACATGTACATGTATGCAATTATTCACCTCCTGTCATAGCCTGGTCCATAGGGGTACTGGGAGCGTGGCCCCATGCCCAGAGAGGACATTGGGCCGGGCGCACTCCTGACATACATCTCCTGCATGGCACTGGAGGGCATCTGCCCTGCCATGTAAGGATCTCCACAACCTGCCACTGGAAACAGGGTTTCATTTGCTTGATTAATTAAGGCTTGGTGGTATCTATGTTTTCTTAAAAACTTTTTTTCCGGATATCCAATGAAAAGATAGCCCATGATGCATATGTTAATAAAATTCATTTTTCAAAAGAAATACAGAGAAGCTAATTCACTTTTTACTGGTATTTGTATCAATATTTTTATTTGACAACTATAGATTGGCTTTCATAACAGACTTTCAAATTTAAATTATGTCCAGTAGGGGGCAGCAGAGCTTTTCATATGATTCTCAGTGAACTAACGATGTTGTCGCTTCCTATAACAAAATACTGTTTTCCCACAAAATCCTAAAACTGGCATGTCACCTTCTGCTGAAAAAGAGAGATTTCATCTGGTGCCCACCAAGAGCGCCAAGGCTGAAGAACATTTAACAATGTGCAAATCTATCAGTGATTCTCATTTCCAGACCGAGAAAACATTTTAGGAGAAAGGAGGAAAAAAAAACAGAATGGGGAAAGTGATGGGAGAAATGATAGAGGGCAAGGAGGAGTGGGAGGGAGGTACTTGAGTGGAGAGAGCAAGAGAGAGGGGACCTGAGAGGGATGAGAGGGATTGCTGAGAGGGTTGGAGAGGGAGCTCCTCTCTGGTGAAGGAATGCTCTTACCCTTCCTCATCCCGGCAAAGGGGTCCTTGTTGGCCTCAAACTGCATCCTCATCATGGGGTCTGGCTGGTAAGGCCCACTCGGGGGGATGGAGGTGCGTTTGGGGAGGCTGGGGTCGTTGGCCTCTGAGAAGGGGTCTTGGATGCTGATAGAATTGTTCCTGCCAAATACAGTGAGGAGACTTCTAAGAGATCAAACTACACACATGAAATGGTGCATTTATAAAATGAGAAAGTTATTATCAGTTCACTGAATATATATTCATACATAAAAATAAGCCTCTTTGGTATATTAATACTAGTTTAATAACTATGATCAACACTATAATATATGTGATTATACTAAATGACCAAAAAGGGAAGTGAAACAACTAGGGATCTTTTTAAATACAAGTGTATTTTTTTTAGATAGCAGTACATCTCGTCCTACACAGCAACACATTAATGTGTCCATTAACTGCAATTATCATCTATATAAAATGTAACCCTTTAGCGGTGTATAATTATTCTATTTTGTAGTTACTAGATTATAATGGACTTTCAAATCAACCATTGAGCCACTTCGAATCCAGTGCAGCTCCAGCACATAGGAAGGAACAGGTGTAGGGAAACACAGAGGACGGGAGGGTGGGGGCTCTGACGGAGTAGCTTACCTGCCACCTGGCGCAGCGGGCACATGGCCCTGGGGGGTGCTTGCTGGGGTGGGGCGCTTCAGGTCGCCTGGCGTCTCGGTCATGGAGCTGCTGCCGGTGGACTGGGGGGTGTGAGGCCCCTGCAGAGAGCCGGAGTTGGCTGGAGAGGAGACCAGAGGATTAGTGGAGTGGGGGAAGAAGGAGACACTGATAACCAAGTACAAGAACACAACAAATACCCAACAAAGGCAAGCTAAATTCTGTTATGAGCCGGGGCAATGTAACAGGAGAGGCGAATTCTAGCTGCTAGCGTCAGTAAGGCAGCTGAGGGTTAGGTTGTACTGATGTCTCACAGTGGCAGTAATTTGGTATGGATTTGTACCAGACGCTATCTACAGTCTTACAATAACAAAGTGTATTAGAAAAGAAATGACTGGGAGCGCATACAAAAATCTACCAATAATACTGACCCTCCTGATAGCCTCAGTCAAAACTACAGATATGCTTGACATGTTGTGATTTATACTGAGGACACAAACCCATAGCCGGGTAACCGAGCGCATCCCACATCCCTCAGTGTAAGCCCCGGTGCCTGAGGATGTGGGGAACACAGAGACTGCTGCAGAGGGGCCACAGAGGGAGAGGACACACAGAGAGGCAGTCGCTCCCACACACTGGAATTTGCCTGCTGGACTTTTTGGCAGGTTTTTGAAGATTGCTTTCCATTTTGGTTGGTGATAAGTTCAGATGGGATAAAGTTGGTGATAAGTTCAGATGGGAAACCTGGGGCCATGCAGACACACACACACACACACACACAACACACGCACACACAAACACACACACACACACACACACACACACACACACACACACACACACACACACACACACACACACACACACACACCAACCACTGTACTGCTTTTTTTACTGTTTTTCACCATTTCTATCAAAGCCACGACACAAAATGTTCATCATTTACTGCATCTGTTTAAATAATTTATTTGCAAGACATTAAGAGTGTAAAGGAATTCTAGGATTCTAAATAGGAGTCTGAATGGTCATTACTAAATATCACATTACAGAAGATGACTGGGCAAATAATGGCTTTTAAGAAACCCCAAAATAGAGAGCCAAAATATCTTTAGTTTTTGTCAAGAAAACCAAACCCTCTGAATAAGCACCACTCACTGGGTGGAAGTGAAGACACCCCATGGCCCTCTAACACACAAAATGACTCTAAATTTTAAAAGAATAAGCCAATGATAGTGTGAAATATTTATATTAATTCTAAATAATGCAACCATAACCGTTTACTTCCTCATTAGAGGCCATTGAAACATCAATGCAGGGAGAGAGAGATGGAGTGCACAGGAAGGACGTGCAGTGCCTGGAGAGAGGGAGAGGGAGAGTGAAGGAGGGAGGGAGGGAGCATTTGTCCTTGGAGAGAGATGGGAGGAGGGGGAGGATGTGTGGGATTCCTCCTCTTTCTAGGATATCCCTTTGCTCCATTGCCGGTGGCAACACGTGGAAGGCTCCAAAAGTAAACAATGGCAGGGTTACTGGAGGTTAACAGCCTCAGCGTACTTCACATCCCGACTGGCTGACGCAAACAGGAACGCAGGCAGGGGAGGGGACATCTACTCAGCCTGAACTGCTGTGCCCTTTACCCCATATTTTAGGGGAAGGTGGAAAGAGAGAGAATGAGAGAGAGAGAGAGAGAGAGAGAGGGAGGGAGAGAGAGAGAGAGAGAGAGTGAGAGAGAGAGGTGGACAGACTGGGAAAAGGGTAAAAGCCTCTCCCTCACTGGGTCAACATGTGAATTGAGGTTGACTGGAGGTCACTTTTGTTTACGTCCCATAATCCATCCCCATTAATCTTCCTTGAGGGAATCTCCCCCCCCCACTCTTCATCCAACCTCTACCCCCCCCCCCCCCCTCCTCCCGTCCTGGCACCACGACAACTCTCCTGCTCTGACATCACCAGCCGACCGACAGCTATATATAGCTGGAGGTGGGGGCTGAGAGGTGAGAGGCGCCACCTGCCCGCATGACTCGCTGCTTCCCGTGCGACGAGAGACAGCCGCCTCCAGCAGCATGAGTGGCCTGTGTGCGTCATCGCTCCATTCCCATCGCTTCGTCGGCCCCTCAACACCACTAAATCCAGACACCAAGCATCTTGCCCCCTCTCTCTCTCTCTCTCTCTCTCTCTCTCTCTCTCTCTGCTGGAGGATGAAGGGTTAGGGAGGAAGGAAGGGGGGAAGAAACCCTCTGCAGTGGCTGAGGTGCACCAAAACTCCGCCAGGTCAGCGGAGATGTCTACCGGTCGCAGGCACTGAGAGAGGAACGGGTGCCTGAATCTGGTTCTGCTCAGCTGTGCGAAAACCTCATTGCAAAGCAACGTGAATAGCGTCGCAGGAACTTGAAAAATAAAACACAGAGAAGAAAAGAAATCCCCCACCATCGCAAAGGACTGTGAAGGCACGCGCGAACAAACCTCTCTCCCTTACATCTTGGCATTCTTTGAGTGGGGTTCTTGTGAACATTCTCTCATGACAGTAGCACATGGAAAAAAAAGAGGGAATAAATAAATAAATAATAACTAAAGTGGAAATGTAGAAAGGGGAGGTGGGGGAGGGGGGGCCCATCACAGAGCGGCAGTGGGGTTGTTGCACGGAGTAGCCGGGAGACAAGCGGCGGCTCACAGCCAGATGAAAGGAAGGATGCGGAGCATTAAGATGAAAAGAACGGAATTTCTCATGGGGCCAGAGGTGAGGCGCAGCACGGTGCAGCGCTCGAGGACGGCCCTGCTGTTGCTGCGCTCTCGTGGACGTGCCAGCGTGCGACTCTGCGTGTACGAGGAAGCGCCCGTGGCTGCGTCTGTGTGCCGACGTGCGTGTTCGCGTGCGTTTGACTGTGAATGTGTGGGTGAGCGAGTGAGTGAGTGAGTGTGTGTGTGTGTGTTTGTGTGTGTGTGTGTATGTGTGCGTCTGTGTGTATGTGTGTGTTTGTGTGCTGAGTGTGCTGTCGGCGCAGCTTCTCTCGTCTCCCTGTTCCCGGCTGCTATATTCTCAGGTCAAGGTCGCGCTCCTCATCAGGGCTTGTAATGAGGGCCGAGACTTTCGCCCAGCCTCTCGCGCTCCTCACCTCTCCACAGACGTCAGCGCTAATGGAAACCAGCTCTCAGCACAGGCATGACAAAAACACAAGCTTCTCCTTTTGAAAGGGAACGCAAAAGTCATCAGGAGGTGCCTTGATGAGCTTTGGCCCTTTGTGCTTAAATGTGAGCCATGTCTGTGAGTTAAAACATCAAAACAACGCTACTGCTGCAGAGAGCGTGACAGTTCTGGCAGCAAGACGATAAAGAGGTTCAAGTGTGTGTGAGTCAGAGTCACTAGTGGGAAAATAAATATATGTGGGAGCGTGAAACACTTGAGGAAGTACAATTTTTTTTTTCTTAAGTCTGTTTCTGAACAGGCACACTCCAGCAGTCCCCCATCCCACAGCACCTCTGTGGGGTTCCACATAAGCAGCAAGCGTGTGCTCTACGCTGGCCTGGCATACCTAAGCAGCATGTGTGTGCTCTTCAGAGGCCTGGCTTACCTGGTGATGGAGGCTGAGGCCGGGGCTGCTTCCTGTCCCCCGCAGGGCAGGCGTCCAAAGGGTGGTCCTCTCCGCGCTCCGCCTTGCACTCGTAGGCAAACAGATACTGAATGTAGTGCTTCTTCAGAGTGCTGGCCGACGTGCTGGAGGTCCCCACGGTCAGGGTGGATGACAGTTCCTTCCACTTCTTGTTCTTGTTCATCTGGAGGCACAAAAGTGTGTGTGTGAGAGACGGAGGGAGCTGTTTTTTTCGTGTGATTGTATGAGACGGCCTGAAGACTTCAGCACTGCCGGGTGTTCTTATCTGCTGCAGCGGGCTATTATTCCATCCAGGCATTAAACTTTTACACTGGAGCTAATCGTGGCACCAATCTAGCTGGCAGAGAGCAGTTGAGTTTGGGCACTTCTACCTGGTCTAATGTACACACCCTTTCGTTGTTCATCTCCCAGGAATGGCAAGAAATGAGAAACAAAAGCTCTGAGCTCTGATGTATAATTGTTATGTAATCTTACAAATTATTCTGAAATGTGTCAGCTCAGAAGTGTTTATTTTTATCAAAATAAAAACACTACTCATCTGACATATTGGCTTCTGTTCTACTTCAATAAGACATGTAGTGACATGTTTCTGGCGTTGTCAGAAATTTGAATGAAATCTGCACTTATTCACTGTGATTTATATAGTATATTATTGTATAATTGCTTTGTATTGCATTACTGCAAATCACAAATGCATTTTGGAAAATTGCACATAAATTCAATAGTATCTTACTGTAGAACTGATGTCCTGCATCCTACTTTGTATCTCACAATTGCATTGGGGAAAATACAGTCTTTTACTGTGAAAAGCTGGCTCTCGGGGTTCAGGCCTCTATAAAGTGCCTTAGGCAATTTGTAACCGCACCATATGAACAAATGCAATGAATTTGAATTGAAATGGAAAAGCAGGAAAGAGAAAAAATGACAATTAAGCTATTTAAGTTATTCAATCCGGTTAAGAAGTCAGACCTTTTTCATTTTGTCTGCTTTGACCTATGACCCATGTCCAAAGGTGCATTAAAGCACTCAAAAAGTGTGACAGTATAAACGGATGCCCGACGCATATTACAGTTTTTTCCAATAATTTTAGTTCTTGTACCTATACCATGGATACTTTTCCCAAACACTTAACACAGTGGGCTTCACAGACACACACCTCTTCATATCAGTTAACTTTTGGTGCAAAATGCAGTACAACAACCACACCACAATCAATTCTGCCGTAACTTTAACACATGTTCCCTCTCAGAGTAGAATGACCTAAAAAACACTAACAACTTGAAGCATTGCTAATTGCATCTATAAAATGTTGCTGTGTCCTCCAGTTTAGCATAGATTACTGTAGTGTTGCATTAAAAAAAGAGAAAAAACACACACAGACAAACACTTCTTTGGACTACAGTAATAAAGTTTGTAATATGACAGTAAACAAATAATTCTAAACTGCTGCAATATGTTTCATTACAGCCATATGCTAGAATTGCATGTTTTACTGCACTATATAGGCTTACTACATTACAACAAAAAGTCATGAATATGCTACGTATTTACTGCAGTATTTCCAATGCAGTAAATTACATACATCAACACAAGATACAGTCTACCAAAGTACTGTAATACCACTAGAAGTAATGCTGATCCATTCTGTCCTCTGCATTTGGTGTCAAACTTTTACATGTTTGAACTTCGCATTTATGGTAACATTCTCCTCTGCATTGCATCTTGGAAATACGTCAATCCAAGCCAAGTATCTGAAGACAGTGTTGATATGTCGGTTTGCCTCTCACAATAGATGTCAAAATTGAGTGTGGCAAATTTACTGTAATTACTGTAAATTGAAGAATTGCATTCTTCAATCACTGTCTTTCACTGATAGCCTATGACTTACATAAAGAGCAGTACTGTAATAGTGGAAACAACTCTTCAGGAACAGTTACATCTATGTTTGCCTTCTATAGACTCTATTACTATTAGAGATAGTGAGAAGTCTGCAAGCCAAAACAAACTAAATAATCTAAATAAACTTTCTGCTAAATTAAGAATACTTTTTCTTATTCAAGCATATAATTTAATTTGTCTAAACAAAGCATCTTTCCATCTACAGTGATCTAAATTACTGTAAGTAAGGTTTTGAACTGAAAGTTAACTGTTCTGAACAGAGTATCTAAACATTGGTAAAAAAAATGCTGTAGTTCCACAGTGTTTTGCTGGTAGTGAACATTGAATGGGACAGGTATCCATGAATTTTGGAAGAAGGTGTCATTGCCAGCATTTGTATCTAAGCATAGGGGCAAGTATCCACAGTTTGGTTCACATGGTCTACTGGTGTGCTCCATGTGTTAAGTGTTTTGGGAATGTGAACATGGTATAGGTACAAGAACTAAAATGATTGGAAAAAACTGTAAATGAGCTTATATATCTAGGCACAGAACATGAAGAGATACAGCTGGCCAGGTGCTGGTGTTTACAGATGTACATATGTACATATAGAATGTACATGCCATAGAAGCTAGTGCTCCATTTCCATTTATGAATGTGGCAGTCTATTTTATTTAACAAAATGAAAGTAGCATATAAACGTTATCATTATGCATCAAACCCATGACCTCGGTGCAGCAGACACGCTGCTTTATCAACTGCCCTACCTGGTAAGCCACAGAATGCCTTGCTGATTGCTATGAATTACACACACACACACACACACACACACACACACACACACACACACACACACACACACACACACACACACACACACACACACACACACAAAATGCCTTCACACTTAAGACGTTAACAAAAGTATGAAAAGAATGCAATTCTTCAATTTACAGTAATTACAGTAAATTTGCCACACTCAATTTTGACATCTATTGTGAGAGGCAAACCGACATATGAACACTGTCTTCAGATACTTGGCTTGGATTGACATATTTCCAAGATGCAATGCAGATGAGAATGTTACCGTAAATGCGAAGTTCAAACATGTAAAAGTTTGATACCAAATGCAGAGGACAGAATGGATCAGCATTACTGTAGGGCTACAGCAGACTTCTAGTGGTATTACAGTTCTTTGGTAGACTGTATCTTGTGTTGATGTATGTAATTTACTGCATTGGAAATACTGCAGTAAATACGTAGCATATTCATGCATTTTTGTTGTAATGTAGTAAGCCTATATAGTGCAGTAAAACATACAATTCTAGCATATGGCTGTAATGAAACATATTGCAGCATTTTAGAATTAGTAGTTTACTGTCATATTACAAACTTTATTACTGTAGTCCAAAGAAGTGTTTGTCTGTGTGTGTTTTTTCTCTTTTTTTAATGCAACACTACAGTAATCTATGCTAAACTGGAGGACACAGCAACATTTTATAGAACCAATTAGCAATGCTTCAAGTTGTTAGTGTTTTTTAGGTCATTCTACTCTGAGAGGGAACATGTGTTAAAGTTACGGCAGAATTGGTTGTGGTGTGGTTGTTGTAGTGCATTTTGCACCAAAAGTGAACTGATATGCAGAGGTGTGTGTCTGTAAAGCCCACTGTGTTAAGTGTTTGGGAAAAGTATCCATGGTATAGGTACAAGAACTAAAATGATTGGAAAAAAACTGTAAACAGTAGATCACTATAAAACAACATTACAATAATCTACTGACCATTAGCTACCAGTGAGATACTGCTGTTGGTTTACAGTAGGCTTATTCCAGATGTAGATAAAAAAACTAAAATATTACAGTGACTTACTGTTGTCTTCCTTCTGGTAATTTACTGGAGATAAAGTAAAACTTTTTTTTCTTACAGGAGGCCTCTTCTTACTGTGAATACCATCCTGGTAAAATACTACAAAAAGAACTACACTTTGTTACTGGCAAATAGCTGCCAGTAACTTCCTGTAGTTTACAAAGGAAATGTTGAACAGTACACGGAGGACGCTGTAGCCCTGCTCTCCACAGACTTGAGATCATTATCAGTGAGCTACCCGCACACCTGCTGGAGTCTTACGACACAGACCAGAGCAGAGCGACACTCACCATGGCGAGGCCCCCGATCTCCTTGACACCCGCGTAGAGGCGGTAGAGGTCCACAGTCTTCTTGCCAATGGCCGGCAGGTTGGGGACGGGTGTGCCACGCTCTTCCATGAAGGACAGGTAGCGGTCCAGCCAAGGCCTCCGCTCTGGCTCCCCGCCCAGCTCGTACAGCCGGGATACCTTATCCCCAGCCATGAGAGCCGGGCTGGACTTCTACAAACGAGGGGAAAGAGAGGGAGAAAGAGAGAAAGAGAAAATACATTAGTAAGAGAGAGGGGGAATGGTAGGTATAAAAATGTACTGGGACATGGGGGATGGTGTGATAGAAAGAGAATTCAAGGATGGAGTGGGAATAAAAAGAGGAACCTCTGAGGGCAGTGGTGTGGGTCCACGTACTGGACTGGATGGAGTCTTGGGCCAGACGGGACTGCTGATGCTGTCGCTGTCGTCGCCGTGGCAGGAGGACAGGCTGGCTGGACTCGGGGCCAAGGGAGACGGGGTCGGGGGCTGGGACAAACACTGGGAGTTGAAGCCATCCTGAGGAGGGGAGGGGGGGAAATCAAGCGTCAGACACTGAGTTCACATGTTGGTTCAGTGGTTTGGTTTAGTGGTTCACTTCAACTTCTGCTGTACGCTCTCCATTAGTGCTTACAAACCCGCCCTATTGGCTGGAGTGACAGAGAACAACTGCAAGCATGAAAAGGAGCAAAACAGAAAAGGGGGAAGAGAAAGGGAGGAGGCAGAGTATACAGTAAAGAAAGAAAATGAGGAAAGGAGAAAGAGACTATTGATATTCAGAAGAACTCGGAGAGAGAGAGGAGAAAAAGAAGAACAAAGATGAGGTGTGGCACTGTTGTTCTCCCTGAGTTCATCCCTGTTTGGGATGCTGGCCTGTGGGCACAGGTATTATAAGTGATGCAGCGCTGTTGTGACAGACTGCACGTGTCAGCGAAAGCTAGCGCCCCCGCCATCCCCAATCCGCCTCCCCCTCCACCTCTGGAGCAGAGAGAGAGAGAGAGAGAGAGAGAGAGGGAGGGAGAGAGAGAGAGAGAGAGAGAGAGAGAGAGAGAGAGAGAGAGAGAGAGAGAGAGCTCCTGCACACTGATGATCTCCACAGGCAGCTCTGGGGGCCTGGCGCACAACTTTGACTGCCTTAAATAATTCATCTGCCAAGCACCATGATCAGCAAAGGGGAGGGATTTAGAGTGAGTCTGTGTTTTTGCGGGGAGATAAACACAACACAAGAGTGGAGTCAAAGGGCCAGGCAGCTGACACAGGGAAAAGTTGCAAGCGGGAGCGAAAAAACGAGTTCGGATAAAATGCTGGGATTTTAGGAGTGCATGTGGGCATGCACATTTGTTTGTGTGTGTGTGTGAGTGTGTGAGTGTGTGAGTGTGTATTTGTAAGTAAGGTCCCACAAGAACTTTTCTAGCAGGCGAACATCGGGCAACAAAGAGCTAAAGGCAATAATGAAGCCGGCAAACATCAATGCGCATTAATATTTAAAAAAATGCAAGCAAACGAATAAATTAATCAGTGTAAAGAAAACATGGTGACAAAACAGAACCCCAAAATACCCTTTTCTAAAAGCAGGGCCCACGTTTGCCTCACAACCTCAAAGCTCTACAGTTTCATCTCCTTTGTCTGAGAGGCCATATGCAGGATGAAGGATGCGAAGCATTATCATTATGAAAAATGTCTGTCATTAAAATGTAGTCAAAGGGTCAGTAAAAAGATGATTCCAAAACCCAAAGGATTATTTCCAGAGACATGAATGGAGAGTTTAAATGAAGGAGATTCCTGGACAGATCAGAAACTAAAGTAACATAAACAGTCAGCTGGCCAAGGCAGGGAGAATTACAGGAGTAATAATGTCATGAGGGGGTGAATGTTCTTACTGTCTTTAGTGTATCTTCAACAGCGCAGGAATAGTGAAGCTTTCCCAGCAATGAGTCTTACAATCACAAAGCTTACAAAGCTTCACCGTTTGCATGTGCAAAAAATACACGTATATCAGATTTGCAACTTATATGCAACGCATACTAGGCACAGAGTACACAGCTGAATCAGTTACAGCCCAGGTCAGAGAGGGGTCAAACACTGACCTTAGGTTTCAGGGGCTCTGCTGTAGGAGGCTCCTCTTTGCCTTCTCCTTTCTGCTTGGGGTCAGCACCCATCACTCCATCTCCTCCTTTCTGCTTGGGGTCAGCACCCATCACACCATCTCCACCCATGCCTCCTGCTCCTGGAGGAGTGATGAAGGGGTGAAAACATTACTGTTGTGAGAAGTCCCTTTGAGTGAGCGAACCCAGCTGATGTGAATGTGAGTTAAAATAGTACAAAAACACAGTCTGGAGTACAATCATCCCACACAGCTGAATAAACTCCTTGGCTGGCTGACATACAAGAGACTTTAATTATATGCTCACAACCCCAGTCAGTGTAATTAGATGTAAGATTTCAACGGTCGCAGAAATCAGATTACTGAGATTAGACAACATTTCTCATCTATAAAAGAATACCTTTTGGCAAACATCCTGTTATTACCTGTTCTGCTGCTGTATTTGGCACACAGTGCATACCAGGAGATAAAAAACGACACTACTTAATATCCACATTTTATAGAAATGCACCTACAGGGACCAGGATTGAGCGATTCACTAAATATGAATTGTCAAAGTAAGAGGTAATGTGTAGAGAGGAAAAAGAGAGAAGTGATGTTCCAGCATAAATGTCAGCGCTGCTTGGCTGCGTGTCCCCTGGTGTGACTGCAGGGGGAGGAGGGACTGGGATGGGGAGTCTGTGATGTGATGGTGTGTGTGTGTGTGTGTGTGTGTGTGTGTGTGTGTGTGTGTGTGTTCTACTCCAGAGAGAGTAAGCACACCAGGCTTCTCTACTCTGTCTGTCCACAGGGTGTGTGTGAGCAGTACATCACATTTACAGGCTTTCTTGACAGTTTATTTGTAAGAAACTGTCTTGCATTATGGATGCATACTCACACACAATTCATCATAAATGGCAGTGTTTAAACTTTAATGTATGTCTATATGAGAAAATGTGATTTCTTGAATTTGATGTAGTATATGTGTGGGCATGTGTGGGCACTTATCCCGTGTCTGAGCCATCATACTCTGTAACATGTCTGTGTAACACGTAAATATGATTTCTACTGAATGTCAGTGATGGTGTATGGGTGTGTGTGTGTGTGTGTGTGTATGTGTGTGTGTGTGTGTGTGTGTGTGTGTGTGTGTGTGTGCGCACGTGCGCGTGCATAATACCATCTCATCAACCTTCATGTGACGCAAATAATTGCTATCCTAGTCTTTACATGGCTTAGTTCAACTAGTACAACTAAAACAGCTCACTTCACACACAGCACAGCAGATGTGTGCAACACGTAGCATCTCTGGTCTGATGGAGGGATATGTAATGTCAGGGGCTACAATAACGAAGGTCACGCTAATAGTGATGGAGAGGGTGACCAATATCCTTTCAGTAAAAACCATGCACATAGGGGGATTAGGCATAGGTCTTTATCTATTTTTATCCAATTTAGGAACCAAAAGATGCCATTATAACCTCACAGCTTTGCCTCTTCAGAACTCAAAGACATGATTTGTTCAAGAATGACAGATAATTGAACTTTACACACAGTTCAAACATACTGTATCTACCAGTATATTTAGTTTTTCCAGTGGCAGATTTTTTTTTTTATTCAGCAAGTTTCTCATTTCACAGAAGATCAAATGATATAGCTCAGTATTTCTAAAGCTTCTAATTACATCTTAATGATAGGAGTAATTAGATTAGACACTGCCATGATAATAAAACACAATGAGAAAATGTTTGTAGCAGGGAAAGTACTGTATACTGAGCGCATGTAGTGTATACAGTTTCATAAAATATCTAGTACACTAGATATTTTGCATAGTTTAAAAACATATAGAATAAAAGAACTGTAAAAATAAATAAATTTCTTCTTAATTCAGAAAGAAAATCAAAGATTCTTTAGAGAATATGAATTATCCTACTACAAGGTTCTTTAAAATGAACCTCTCTAAATGAAATGAGTGAAATTAAAAAGAAACAATACCATGAAAAAAGGATCCAGGAGTGCAAGGTTACACAGAATGTTTGAAAAAAGTTCCAAGGTTTGTCCCTATTTTTCGACTTTCAAGGGCAGTACAATGTGAAACTAATTGTTTTTTTTCTACAACTGCCATACAGTGGTGAATGGACTTCTCTGAAGAAGCCTTGGGCCTGTGATTCATCTGCAGTCCCTGGCCTGCTCTGTTTCAGGGCCAATCCCAAGGCCCGGATCGCTCAGGTATGTTTAGGACCAAAAAATAGGATGAAGAGGAGCCACAAACCCTTTATGTCTTAAAAGAATCCATTTAGCAGATTGAACAAAAGCAGCTGAATTAATGGTCGTGTTTCCGCACAGGGTAAAGATCCTGCCGCGGACAACCTTAAATCGGGCTAATAGCACCTGTCAGGCTCCATGCAATTTTGTACCGCTGTTGTAAAGCAAATGTATGTCTGTGTGCCGGGTTGCTATGGAAACTGCATGGCTGTGGGCATTACCTGAGGTTGGAGTGGTGTAGGCGGGGCCTTGTGACGTCATCATGCCGGAGGTGTTGGCATGAGGCTGGCCATAGGGGGCACCTGCCCCCATCCCACTCATCTGGTTCATGGCAGAGTAGTTCCCTTGCCTGAGGAGGGAGAGAGAGGGAGGGGAAGACAGGTGGAGAGAGTTAGAGAGAGAGTGAGTCTTAACCACTGTACCCCCCCCACACACACACACACACACACACACAAAACACAAACACCTCAAAGCAAAGCTTTCATGTCAGGCAGTTTTGTCAGAGGTTAGTTACGAGCGTGCAAAATGTCAGAGGTAAATATAAAGGCATGAAGAGCTTCGACGTACTTAATCAACTGACAGGCACAATAACTAAATAAAACGCAGTGTTTCTTTTTCAGTGTCTGGTTATAAATCACGCAAATGGAAAATGATGAAATTCAACTCATCCTAAAATTCCTTCTTTCATGCTTACAGAAACAATAGCAAAATGCCTGGAATACTTATTAAATGTGACTGGGATCATGCATGTGAACACTGGGTACTTTAACAGGAGAGCTGCAGTGATCGGGAACCGAACCTGCTTACAAGGTGGTGACACTAACCACTGCATCACCATGCCACTATATGATATACAGTAATATATCTAATAATGACAAACATGTCATTAGGAAGGAAGAAGTTAAAACCCTTAAACCCCCAAAACGCTCTACGTTTCCCTCGATAATGACACGCGACAGGCGGCTCTCCATCCCTCAGCTTCTCACAGGCTGGGGCAGTTCAGTAGGCTGCTTCGCAAACGGTACACTCCAATTGCTGAGAGGGGACCATTCACTTATGATGGCTGTAAAGGCGCTGAGCAGTTTCTATGAGCACAGCCGTTCCGCATATTGCACTGAAGCCACACCGAAATGGGACTGGCTGTCTCTTCTATAGAGGACGGGCACGACTCTCAATAGCAGGGGAAAATAAATGGCAACGAGGCATATGAAAAGATTATGCAATTCAAAAATCCATTAACAGGTGCTTGGGCCAGACTTGGCAGATAGGGCCACTTTTCACAGAATGAGGCACAATCCTGGGAAAGGAAGAGTCGATGGTAAGTTGCAGCACAAAAACTAAATGGCTGTCTGAGGGAGATGGGTGTAGAGACGGTGAGTAATAGAAGCCATTCAGCGCTCCCCGTCTTTTTCCCACTACCCCACTCCCCCCCCGTCTCCAAAGTAATAATTTAACTAATTAAGGTGTCTTTGCGAAAGGATCATGTTATGTGTTGCCATGGAGACAGGGGAAATCAATCCCTGGACCGTCTCCACGCTTCAGATGATTTTCGGGACGTCAGACAGCTCGTTTGCAACCTGCTGCATGCTCACGCTCTGGACTGAGCCACTTCAGCGAGTGTCTGACGTCTCAGAGAGAGCCCTGCTTTCTGAAGGAGGCATTAATCCCTGGATAAGGACTACTGAGTTAGAGAGAGAGAGAGAGAGAGAGAGAGAGAGAGAAATAGAGAGAGAGGGAGAGAGAGAGAGAGAGACTGACAGACAGGCAAGTTGAAGCAAGAAGAGAAAAACCAGGGAAACTGAATAATCAAGAAAGAAACCTAGACAGATAGGGAAAGCAGAGATTTTCCCAGGCCAGACAAAGATAATTACAGGGAAGGCAATTAAAAACCAGCCACAAAGACAGACGTTAAAGCCATGTGTCTGAATCGGTCCAATCCGAGCTGGAGAGAATCCTAGTGACATCCAATTCACAACTCAACCTCTGCCATCTGCATTACTATTCAACACGATCAGAGGCGTGCCAAATCAAAGGCAGACAACAGCCAGACACACTGAAATTGTGCGACCTGGATTAACGTTGCTCACAGAAAAAAGGGGGAGGGAGTATCACTCATCGCCGTGGCGACACGACGTCTCACGAGCATTTGATGCAGGACGTCGAACATGACCAATTCGTCTGCTAAGGCTCCCCCCTAATCGCATCTCACAGATGTAATTAGTCACCGGGCGCGGGCTTGGCGACGCGCTCCCCGTCGCAATCTCCGGGCTGGATTGATTTTGGTGTTAGCTAGATGGAAGGAGAGGCACTTTTTCGTCAATGCGGATGAGGGCCCCTGTCCGCCATCGCTCATTTTTACATGTGAATAAATAGTCCTCATCTCCCTTTATTCCCTCACATCACAACAACACCCTGCTCTCAAGTGTATAATGCAATAAACACCAAACAGAGTGAGAGAGGGAGGGAGGGATGGAGAGAGGCGGGGAAAAAAAAGGTACAGAGTTCGACTGTGGTGCGAGACCATTATTACTAATTCATGTCATCAAAAAAAAAAAGCCATTAAAACACTTGACGGAGGGAAAGCGTGGCGTTTAATCATAGTTAATATATGCATGTGGCTCTATCAGGGAGAGGGAGAAAAAAATGAAAAAATAAATAATAACGATAAAATGCACTCCGCATTCATCTTGCCTCTCAGGCATCTCTGCGGAGAGAGGAAAAATAGAGAGGGGAGGGAAAGGAGGTGAAGTGGGGGAAAGTGGCAGCTCTAGGGTAAAGCAGTGTGGGGGGGGGGCTGTTTCATTGCTAACCCCTCTCTCTCACTCCTCTCTAAGAGTGGGAGAATGGGGGGGTTATATGCACACTTGCTGCTGGTTGGTGTCCCCTCTCCCATGGATAACTGTCGTGCCCAGGACTGAGAGGGACCTGATGTGATGCACTTCCCCTGTCTATCGTTAGGGAAAGAAAAAAAAGAAAGTACGCCCCCCCCTGCCCCCCCCCCTCTCCTTCCACTGGCGAGTCAGAGCAGGCTTGCTGGGAAGTGCCATGCAGCTCAGTTGACTAGAGAGATCAATCAGGGGAATGGAGTGCATTTGATGGCACATACAACAAACAGTCACACAATGGAGGGGAGGGGTTTGGGCTTGAGAGTAACACTCTCTTTGAGACACTTGATCTCTGCTGGTGTTGATTCACAGAGCTTGCTGTGCAAGTGCGAGAACATTCAATCAATCCCACAGATAAAACACATCTTGTGGGACAGAAAGAGACACCCTTGGTCTTGCCCGCCCTCTTACTGCGCGTGTCCCAGCATGCTTGGCGTGGGTGCTCGTGAGCTCCTGCTGTTCTGCCACATGTAAGCGGGAGACGACAGCCGTGGAATCTAGCGGCAGTGATTATGGGCCATGTCCAGGATGCAGCCTCTTACCAAACTGGCCCGTCAATAACTATGCAATTACCCAAGCGCAGCACTGGAACCTTTATATGAGACTGTTTAAGGCCTAGAACTATGGGTATTTGGGTATAATATATATATATTATATATATATATATATTATATATGGGTATAATACCTATTTCTTATCTAATATTTAGTTTGCCCCTCAAGATCCATTCATAGCTTAAATAAAACTAGTGTTTCCAGGTTGGGTATGAGTTGGGAGTGGTCTAAAGTTTTTAGGCATCTGTGATGGATGCGCATATCCACCATCACCAATCTGTCCTACATGTTTAATTCCATCCCACCAGTCACCGGCATCATCAGCCGGGCCACTGACAAATGTGCCATTAAGAGAGATAGCGGAGAGAGAGAGAGAGAGAGTGATTGAGAAGGAGAGAGAGAAGAAGAGGGGCAGCTTTGGTGGAGGCAGTGGGAGGCTCTGAATTATATATGGGCCCAATCTGCTTCCAAGACAGTGGCACTCGCTCTGTGCGCCTGACTCAACCAAAACAAAAATCCAAAATAAAACACAAAATGAAAGGACAGCTTCGAACATATTAAATCCCCAGAAAAGCTGCACATCAAACAGCCCTGATGAAGGAAAAAAAAAAAAGCCATTTATTCCCGCAATTTATTAAAGCCAACTCGCTCCTGCCAAAGCTACGAGCGACAATGCCGGGGGCGTTGTTGGATTCTTGACATTCAAGCAGCTCTTATTTATTTAGCAAATTTACTTACTAAGGAGGTCAGAAATGAATTATTTGATGAGGATTTGCCCCCAAGACGTTTTTTTTCCCCCTCTCACTCCCGCTCTCTCTCTCCTTTAGCTTTCCCATTTCCTTTGATTGCCCCCTCCCCACCTTTTCTCTATTTTCTTCAGTGTGTTTCATTTGCTTTCTTCCCCTCCAGACTCTGTTTCTCTGGCTCAGGGAGGTACTTGAGTCACTTGCGACTCCGGGAGTCTTTCGCTGGAGCCAGCTTTACCCGGAGCCCCGGAGAAGATCCACAACCTTCCACCCTAAAGAGATTACCTTGGATCAGTGTTGCCCCCAAACCCAATCTCAATAATTGTGAATAATACACAGTAAGCAATGGATTGGCAGCATAGTGTGAACTCGGTTCCCATTTTTTCACCCTCTAATGGTAGTACAGCAAACCCACAAGGCTATTCTATTATAAGGACACTGTAAAGAATAACCTATGCGGGTCTTCAATGGTATACATATTTACATTCAGTATATAGTAGACATACGTAGTTTATATGAAGTAAAACTAAAATCATTATAAGTAAAACCTCAAAGAGTAACATGCAAAAGAGCCCTTTTATACACCTCGATTTTTCACTATAATAATTAAAATCATGGCTTTATGCAACGACGCAGTTTTGCCAAAAAGCTTCAATTTTAGAATCATTAAATGGCACTTTTTGTGCTTGTGAAAGGGCCTTGAGAGCACTCACTGTAGGAGAGCAGCCACACAATACCACTGTGACCGCGGCTGTTGAGGAGGCTTTCGGGAGGGAGGAAAGAGTTTCTCCCCCCGAATGCCAGCATGGATCGCGTGGATCACCACATGTCCTCCCATTCAGGCCGCGCTCCTCGTTATCTGATTGCTTCACCTCGTGCTTTCACGGGGTCACGCCGTGGAGCGCCGGTCCAGACACGCAAGCAGATGGTCAGACTCTGTGTCATTTCCCCGCCATGCAAAACAGCCCTAAACGCTTCCAAATGCCCTGCAAAGATTGCCATCGTCACAATAGGAGAGTAAACATTTTTCGCTCACTCTCCTCTCTCCTCAAAAGAGCCTGCAAGGACTCCTTTTTTCAGCAAAATGCTCTCAGCTGTTCAAGAGCTTTCAACCAGGGTGGGGACACACACACACACACACACACACACACACAAACTAAAGCCTGAAAAATAAACAGCAAGGTTCACAATAGGTGGAAAATGAGAGCGCGTGGGGGTTTAACTGGCTTGTCGCTTGTATTTTATACTCAGTGGCCAGGGCTTGCCGTGGCGGTGCAGTGATGCACACAAAGTAGGGGCCTGTCAACTGTGTGCGTTCTCAAAGTCAGCTAGAGGACCAGCAGGGCTACAGGGAAAGAGAAGGGGGAAGAGCAGGGCCCTGTTGCCCTTCCTGCCACGCAAACTACCCCCTATCTCTCTCTCTCTCTCTCTCTCTCTCTTCCTCTCTCTCTCTCTTCCTCTCCCTCTCTCTTCCTCTCTCTCTGCCTCTCTCCTTCTATCTCATCTATTTCTGTCAGGTTGTTTTAATTACCTTTCATAATCATCCCCAAGCCTTTGTCAAAGCAATCTCCAGAGCCTGAAATGATTCAACTCAAATACCTGAAATAAAGGCGAATAACGGAGGAAGCAGGAACAAAGCAGAGTCATAATTATTATTATCAGGCCACCAGGTATTGTGCAAGAGCGAATGAGTGATTTTAGTAGACCACGATGCACACGGTAGGTTTTGCTGATCCCTCGGATTTCATTGAACATACAGTCAGCCCCTGGGCATTACAGTTAAGGAACAGAGGTTGTTGGCGACGGAACAGTCCGTTGCAATCAGCTCTTCTCCAGCTCCCGTCCAGGGAGAGCAGCACACACACACAGCAGTGGCAAGGACACAGTCTGGTCAGTCGCGTGGAGCTGATAAATGGCAAACAGTTTAGTGTATTGCAAAATATGGGTTATGGTTACTGCTCTGAATTGCCTGGCAACCTTGAAAAATGTCCAGACCGTATCATATCTCAGTATAACCTTGAGGAATACACATCGGCTCCTGAATGCTAAAAGAAAACACGATAACAATCCCGCAAAACCACAAACGCGTTCAAAGTCTTTTAGGATGTGTCAGAGACGATGGGTTCCCTGTGCGCACCACGGAGACGTCTGGACGTCTGATAGAGGGGAGGAGGCATGAGGGCGGGGGTGGGGGTGAGAGAAGTTGACTGACAGCCCCTCTGATTGGGCACAGCGGCATGCATCATGTTGTGCCACTTCTTGTTGACAGCCAAGCCGTCTCATAATGGCTTCTTCAGCATTTACATACCAGGAAATGCATCGCACATTGATGCCCCCCCCTCCCCATTAATCACCCGCCAGTGTCAACACAAACTTCTCCTCAAAATGCCAAATGGCTTATGATGTATCGACTGCAGTGCTCCACAAAGGCGCCTGTTAACAGCTCGCGGATGGCGCTTAATTTGTCATTATTAACGTGCTGTGGTGATGATGGCACTTGTCCTTCGCTCTTTTAAAGGGACACTATTGTAACTGAACGGCGTGTCCCAGACGACGCCGGCCTCCGTTTCGGGTCTTTATCCGTTGTGAGTTATCACCCCCTGCTCCCTCAGGTGCATATGGCCCTCGCGGGGGAGTTGTGACAGGATAAGAGCGAAGGGGCTGGTGTTAGCGCGCACGCTGCAGCTCAATGGAGGATCAACATCTGTTTGCGGTTTATCTGGATAATAAAGAAATGCATTCAGTCCGATGAATGCAAAGTGAAATACTGGAAGCGGCAGCGCTGTGGTTTGGCATCGTCAATCCTTAGCATGAACGTAAAAACAACAGGATAAACACAACAAGCTCCGGCAAACCACAGAAGTAAAGCCAATACTTCAGGGCAGCAGATGTTGAACCTTGTACAGTTCTTCTTTTTTTTTTGTGAGGCGTGAAAAAGCACCTGGCAGTTTCATTGATTCATTTTTCACACACAACTTCTGTACAAGGCACTCTGGCCATAGCGAGGGTGGAAGAGAGAAAGGAAGAACAAGACCCATGCCAGACCTAAGCCAGAGGAATAAGGGCTTATTAGAAAAGAGTGGCGACGGGACCTGGTGGTCCACCTACCCATACAGCTCGGACTGATGCGCTTTGGGGGGTGTCTGAGAACTGAGGTGGGGGGGCGTGGAGTCGGTGTGGGGGGTGCGGTGAGGGTATGGGGGCAGGTGGGTGTCGTGGGCCTGGTCCAGGGTGACCCTGGCTGGTGTAGACAGGGGGTCTTGGGAATGGAGACCTTCTGCAAAAATTAAAGGGTTTCATGAAAAAAAAAAAAGATGCTTCAACCTGACCACTTTTACTGTTGGAGGAGATGATTTCTTGGTGCTTAGCGCAGCAGGAGGCGGTATGAATTTAATCTGACGGCTGCAGTTCTTTTCATGCTCAAGCACTTTCCCAGAACGCTGGTGCCGAGATGAGTGTTCTGTTCCACTCCGTGGCCCTTCAAGTGTTTCTGCAAAATGACTGGTTCACTCAGTCTCTCCTGCTATTTCCAGATCCAACATGAGTGCCTGTCTCCTACTGCCCCTAACAACTCTGGCACTCATTAGACTACGAAACATTCCTGCCTTCACATTCAAGACTAACAGCAAAACAATTCAAAACAAACCCCCATTGACTTTGAGCCCAGTGCCGGGAAACAGAACCTCTCAAGAGGAAAACCAAGTGTCGAGACAGACACCAAACAATAAACTTTAAATTCCTTTATTTATTTATTTTTTTACCCTAGCTTTGAAAAGCTGCTGAAAGCTGATACTTCCATGGAATGTGTAGCATCATGCTCGCTAAGAAACAGATGGGACTGGCAGAGTGAGCAGACACATGTTAAACGTCACCGTATGAAATCAGACGTTAGCATATGTCAGCTCTGCATACCTCCTCAAAGCGTAGCGTTATGTCTCTGTGTTTAATGTCTCTCTCCTAGTATCAGCTCAGCTGTCGTGGCTACTGCACAGAGTGTGCTGCAGGCTACATATGCTTTAAACTTGATACTGGTGCTTTAGATCAAATGTAACATTTTGAGAAAAATAAATGCAGCAGAAGGCCTCTTTTCAGATCTGTTACTGGCTCATGACACAATATTTTTGAAAAAGAAAACTAGCTCTGTACAAAAGCACTTTATGGTCAATTATCATTATATCAGCGACTGAATCACCTCTTTTCTCTTCCTTTCAACAGCTAATGCACAGCTACATTTCTACACTGTATATGATGTGCAGATGTATATGGCCACACTGGAGTGTTGTCTGGTCAATGATGGATCAAGGAATAACTATAGCGTTTGTGTTTATGTTTGAGAGCGATAACAAGGCTTGACTCTCACACTCCCTCTAGTGGAGGCTGGCCAGTCAATTATTTCTCTCATCTAACAGTGTCCTTGCTTTTGTCAGTGGCTGCCTTTCAGTGGTTGTATATTTCTCAGCTCTCCCAAAAGTCTACTCTCAAAGGAGTGCCTATAAACAGTCTATTAGCAGAGTGTGACTCATACACAACCTACACGAGAGTGGTATTTTTTCCTTATATTGATCTCTGTGGTCATGCTACATTATTTACTTCATCTATTCTCTTGGTCTATTCTTGTGCTGGGTGGTACTGAAGGACTCTGACTCACCTCCCCTGTGCGCTGCTGGCAGCAGCCTGCATCACAGCCACCGTCGCCGCCTCCTGGGCTTTACGATTCACGTTGCCCATGGGTGGCCCCATGCCCAGCCCGGCTGGCTGTGGCATGCCCGGCGAGGTGGGCGCCATGCCCGTCACGTTGCCCGAGTACGGGCGGCTCCGACCCATGGCCATGGGCTGCCCCGGGCCCTGCCCGTGCATGGGGCTGCTGGCGTTCGTCCCCAGGCTGTTGTTGTTCATGCCCGGGCCTGGCCCGCTGTAGCTGGCGTTGGGCGCTCCGCTGTAATTGGCCGGTCTCGAGTAGTTACCTGGGAAAAAGGGAAGAAAATATGTTGTTTACTGCCTGCCAAGCAGTTCTCTTCCCGTGAAGTGCGCACAGTTGTTGTTTTATTTAATGGAAGCGCCGTCTGTGTCATTGGGGTGCAGTTGTGACATTTTAGCAGCGGGGCAGGACTGCTGAATCGACGAGGGAACAATTGAGCCGCTTGAGCTCAGGTTTTGGGATCGCCGAACAGCCATTTTAAGCGCTCATAAATGATCTCGCCTCCCTCCAGAGTGGCAGAGCACTGTGACAACACAGGCACTTCGGAGGCTTAGACCTATCCATTTCGGTTCCAGCTACGCAAATACACAGCTGGGAAATGAAGGGATATGCACGCACATACTCTCTCTTTCTCACACATACACACACACACACACACACACACACACACACACACACACACACACACACACACACAAGCATACATACCAGTTGGCTCTCACACTGTCAAAGTGATATTTTTCCCCCTTGCAGGACAAATCCTTGAGAAATTTAAGTGGAAAATTCTGTGTTTCTTTTGTGATGGGGCTATTTATTTTGATTTGATTAAGGGTGCTTTGGTTGGGGCTTGGAGTCTAATCCTCTAAGAATATGTCTAGTAAAGGGGATCAAATTTCTTTCCAACCTTAAGGCTTTTCCTGCTTGGAATCGAGAGGGAGAGAGAGCTCACAATATTCTGTGAAAAGGAGAGGAAAATTGTTTAGGATTCCACAATCTTGCTGCTCTATGCGGATGTTCCACCCCACGTTAAGTCTACTGGGGAATAGGGGTGGGTTTTTGTATGTGCAAGTAGACTGATAAATGCTTTCTTCTCCCTCTCAAGCAAGACTGATGAAATCTACTGCAGGAGATGTAGCTGAGTGGCTTCGCTGGAGCAGCCTTGATTTATCTCCGAGGCTCTCGGCACACGGCGGCGTCCTCAAGGATGCCAGGAGAGGAACACTCCTAATCTCCAAGGATGCCGCGAAAAAACCGGGACAGAGTCAAAGCATGGCTGGAGCTGACGGTTACACCGTGGAGAAATTTACAGAATTGTGGCGGGCTGTTTCTCTCTCTTTTTTTTTTTGTTCTTCACTGGGAGTTTCAAGTTAGACCCGTGGGTAATCTGGCATGTTTGTTTCTAACATGATCCTGAGGCCTTCTCTGCAGATCTAGTTGATGTGTGTGTGTATGTGTGTGTGTGTGTGTGTGTGTGTGTGTGATTGAGTGTGTTGGGGAGGGGGGGGTGGGAACAGTCAGCAGGACGGGCCTGTTCTCACAGCATGGGCTGATTCAGCTTTGGCCTTCATGGATGCTGCATGGTCTCTGGCTGCATTCTGGGCTGGGAGGACGTAATGGCCTCCTACAGGGATACTTTGCATTGTTCTCTTGGATCCTATTGTGTCCATTTTAGTCGTCTATTTATCCCATCGTTAGACTCTTGGAGGCCTGAGAGGAACGCAGTGTCAGTCTGTCTGCTGGAGCACTGTAAACTGCACTTTAATGTTGGATCACCTGGACCTCAGTTTAATGGGCAGCGCACACGGATCAGTAGAATGCCTTTGAGGGATGCATTCACAAAGTGAAGGCTCTCGACAACGGAGGTGTTCTTTGGGTTTTAAGAGCATGGCTTTAGGGCAGTTTGAGAATTGCATGCTGTTGGCTCAGCAAAGTCACACTCACACACACACACACACACAAACACTCACACACACACTCACAAAGAACCTGGCTGCATGTCAGTTAAATGCTGTGGCTTTTGAAATGATTCACTGACAGCTTCCTTCGCCCACTTTCTCCCCTCCAAAAACCGGTTAATTTCCAAAATTACTGGTGCTCAGCCAAAGAGCTTCTTGAAGAACGATAAGAGACCCCCCCCCCCCATTCTCCACTGCTGAGAGGGCCAATAGGGTCTTGCTACAAATAACTTAATAGATCTAGGGATCCCCTCCTCGTTTTTTTCCCCACACCCACCATGAGGGCTCCTCTCGTGGACACTCAAGCAAGAAATGAAACAGAGCCATTTCTCTCCGGGCCTCCGCGGACACCCTCTGGTGTTCCCTTTATGGGCGGTCACCGGTGGGAGGAGGTGTGGTATTTATAAGTGACCGAGGGGAGAAAAGTAGGGACTGTGGTGCGTTACCAATTACATGGAAATTCGAGGCACGGTCACGCATTCCGAGGACGCTGTTCCTGAGCTGTACTTAATCCGTGCACTCCCGCGGGAAACAGAGCGCTGTGACTGGGCAGATTAGAACCACTGCTTCCTCAGCAAACAGCACCCTGAAACGCTGCACTCTCGAGGCCCAACTCGCCCCAATCATGGCTGCCGCGGCGGAAAATGTTGCTTAGCGGCGAATAAATGGGCTACATACAAATGAGCGCCTGATTGAAGTGGGCTGCCAAGAGTGCGACTGTAAATTGTTGAAGTAATACTGCAGGAGATTAAAAAAAATATAGAAGAAAGTCTCTCTTGGAGAAGAGCTGAACATTTCTGAGAAGTTCTGATAAAATTATTTGCCTGCAGTATGGATTTCAGCCCCAGGACTTTATTTCCTTGACGACTGCCACAGTGGCAGCAAATCACCCCGGTATATTTTTTTTGCCCCAACTCAGGAGTTTTCTTGCCTTCTTTCTCGCTCGCTACCTCAGCCTCTATCACGCTCCCTTTTCTCTCGCTGTCTCCTGGCCTGAGGCCCCACATCCTCTCTCAGCCACCTCAGCATCTCTCACAGCAGGGAGTCTCTGGTGCATTGCAGCCCCGATGTGCCTCAGGGCTCTGTGCTCAGCTCTCTCCATTTTCCAAAAAACCTTCCTTCGCTCCAGGGCTGACAGTGATCGCGTCCTCTCCTTCCAAACTGCAACGTGGGCCAAGCACAGGGCTTTGGAGGAGAGTTGCTGGCCTTTGCAAGGTGGTTATTACCGGAAATCTCTCACTAAAGTCTTCCAGATAGTTCTGGGGAAGTAGAGCTTACCAAGTGCAACTAGGAAGTACTGGGATACCATGGATGTCATCCAGACCAGGTTCGGAATGAGGTGTTTTATAGACATGTTATGTAGTGATTCTTGAGTATTGTGGGTCCATATTTTTCATTGTGAATTACTTTACTTAGAACTTACATCCTGGTTTTCTTATTGTGATGTGCCTATTATTTATTAACAGAGACAAAACTACAGAAACCTCCAAGCATTTGTCTCAATAGAGATTTTGAAACTCTCAATGAAACACTCCCATACACTGCAACAGTTTCCTTTGATTACTCATCTTACTTACTTAACAGTGAAAACCCACGCCTTCATGAGCATGTGTTGTGTTGTTCTCGGGAGGAATACAGAATGGGAGTCTCAGTGTGTGTGTGTGTGTGTGTGTGTGTGTGTGTGTGTGTGTGTGTGTGTGTGTGTGTGTGTGTGTGTGTGTTCGGCTGTCAAAGCCTCCAGCATATGCACCTCCCAGCCCTAACTTGACCAGCCAAGACAAACACGCAGGAAGAGATCAGGGAACTTGGAGCCCATTTCCATGTTGGTTTAATGGGTTAGTAATTCTCTGGCAGGAGAGAAGACAGAAAGCAGATGGACTCGTCATTAAGAACAATGAGTAGCAGCTGGCTGGCCTGTTCACTCGGGCCCGACCTGAGGAGGTCTTTTTCAGAACTCGGGCCCGGCAGTGAGTTCCGTGCCACGGTTCTAGGGGGGGATGAGCGATAGCAGCGGAGCCTCTGTAACACACGCGATCAATGGTGGGAGGGAGGCTCCGTGTCAGGAGAGCAAACTGATATCAGCTGTGCTAACTTTTCACGCTAGGTTGAGTACATTGCTTCAGTTTTCTTCTTCTTCTTCACCCCTCCTCTGTTATTTTCATGGCTGTGTTGTGTTGGGGCGTCTTTCCCCCTGAGTTACATTAAGGGAAAATAGGGGGCGGGAGAGGGTAATACCAAACGCATCTGAACTATTAATCAATGTTGGAATGGGAGGGTCTCGGTGGTATTAAGGGCTGTGCTGGGAGTATGCATTTATCATGGTGACACATTAAAGCGAGCATTATGAATACCGTAATATTCTATCTGGTGCATGACTGGAACGCTGGGTGAGCTTTAAACACAAACATGTGGGCTGGTTCTCACACACGGACCCTGAAGGAACGCAGAGCACACACTTGCTCAACATTCAATGCACAAATCAATGAAAAGATACAGTTTTTCTCCTTTCCAGGGATGTGATGAAGAAGCTAGATTCATTTATGTATTTCATTCTGTTTTAGTTTTTTTTTTGTGGATGTGGGGGGTGGGGTTGAGGGGATGCTGGCAAGCAGGAAGGCAGGGGGAAAAAGAGTGGTTTGGGCCTCCGTTCTGTTAAATCAGTGTTCCCAAAGTATCTTTGCTGTCTGCTGGCCAAGTGGACAGTTACTATAGAAACAGGCCCTGACCGCTGAGCGTTCCTGGCCAGCCCGGTACTTTCAGAGCTCTTTGGCTGGCCACAGGTCAGAGGAGTCTTCAGAATAATAACGACCTCTGCTCCTCAGCCTCTCAGCTCTGTTAATGAAGTTAGCCTGGCTGTTTTAAGCTTGCATCATTGGTTTGTAGGCCAGCACTAATACACTGACCCCTTTTTAATAGGACTGGACATGGCCATCCATTTCAGGAACCAACCTGTTTTAAAGCTGCGAGTCAATCTTTACTTAATCCAATAATAACAAAAAGAGTGAGAAGGTGCTTATAGAGTTCAAACACTTCATGAATATTCTACTGACCTCCCTGTCCCTCAGCTTTAATCACTGGTGGTGTGTGGGTGAAAAGAGAGGGAGAGAGAGAGGATTAGATACAAATCCTTTACATTACCTTTCCTTAAAAATCTTTTACAGTTTCAGACTCTCCCATTGCATTCCATGTTCACCGGGAAAATGGCGCCATATGACTTCAACAGTGAGGAACTATAAAAGTGGCTAGATATAGCGATAAGTGGGCCATACTTCTAAAAAATGGGCTCTCCTCTGCCACCCTGGAATTGTCGCGTCAAAGGTGGCAACTGAGACTACCAACCATTTAAAAAAAACAATTCTGGATTTTTTGTGTGAAATACATATGATGCATGAATGTATGGTACAAAACACAAATTAGTTGTCTGATAACGCAAGAAAAGACGCTCACCTGGTGGTCCATATTGACTGCTCTGGTGTCCGTAAGAGCCACTGTTGGAGGAGCCCCCTTGCTGGTAGGAGCCTGCGACAGGGTGCATGTGTCCCACTGGGGAGCGGTGTGGGGACATCGGGGCCCCCGACTGTTGGGGACCAAACTGGGCCACGGACTGATTCCGGTGCATGTTGGACATGAATCCTGGAGCACGAATACAAAAGCAATACACCGGACGATCAAATGGTGACAAAAGCTACAAATGTTTGCCCTAATAACAAAAAAAATTCAGTGAAAAAAGTGCTAAAAAATGTTTATTTCTTCTTTATTTTTTTCTAAGATGTCATAAGATGTCTCTGATACTGCATTGACAACCCCACTGCACCTTTCAGTTTTACTTCATGCGCAAGGTTCAATAAACCAGTGCTTATTCTCTCCAAAGTCATTCACTGACTGGAACGTGTAGCAGTCTCAATAAATATGGCAATGAAAGCCAATTGCCACTGAAGGTTATGGCCCCTTAAGATTTCAATTTACTTTATACCCTCTCATGTACCCACATCTGGCCCTAGAGTTGCATTTACAATGCAGTCTTACAGTGAGTTAACACATTATACATTTTGTGTCAGACGAAGAAATCAATGCCGTTAGCAAAATATATTCTCAGCCTGCCAAATACATGTGAAGACATACTAGATTTACTAAGGAAAATGTAATTAAACTGTGACTGGATTTTTGCTATATTTAATTTTGATATCTTCTCTGTATCTTCTATAAGAGCTATTTTCTTTGAGGTGCTTCCAGCATTCCCACTGACATTTGGACTTATCCTTCCAGAAGCCTGTGTTTAGATTAAAATCCATTTTATTACATTTTAAACCTAAAAGAAAATAAACCTGTGCGTGTGTGTGAGGGGGAGACTTCCAATCTTATAACCATAAAAGAGGTTGCCACTGTTCCAACAACTCACTTTGGTAATATTCCACATTAGGTTAAATGGAAATGGCTGCCTGGCACAATCTCTGCAATAAGCGTTCAATCCCAATACCAGTGACAGTGAGCGTGCACAGGAAGAAAATATCAATATTTTGTATTCTACAATTATTTTTTATATTGAGAGGGCATTTTCTGCGAATGGACCCGACAGGCTGCTTGTGCTTTCCTCTTCACTGCATGGAGCACGTGCTTCTAAAAGTCTGAGAGCGACGGCAACGGCGCGGAGAGGAGTGAGAGTGCTCAGCCTCGGTCTGCCAGCTAGAGCAGCTTTTAAGGGAGGAACATTATTGTAATGTTTCGCTTCCATTAATGTGGGGGACTTGGAGAGGGGAAAAAAAAGCCACAGTGTAATACCGCATTTTAAATTGCCTGGAAAATGGATGGGGAAGGGGGACATTGTGCAGACAGTGATAAAAGCAAACAGCGCATTCAAGTTTTTGTTTTTTTTGTCCCTCTGTGAGCTGACTCGAGTGGCTTGGGCTCTTAGCTGGACAACAACAACTGTAGGTGGAGGAGGATGTGGTGGTGGTAGGGGGTGTAAGCTAAAAAGGACACTCAGCTAAATGTATGAAAATGACAAGAGCTCTCAAGGGGCCGAACTCAAAGGACTGAACTGTCATATATTTTAGAACGGCATTATGTTAACCACAGTGCCTCATCAGTCCGAAATCACTGGCACGACAACACCAACAAACTGAAGGGACCAGCATAGGTCATAAGAATATGCCATAGTCAATAAGTCAATGATATTATACCTAGTCATAATTGTTACTTTTATTTGGATTTAACTAGCCATGAGTGGACTTTGCTTGGTGAATATTCTTTGTCTCTGACCTGGGTAGTGAGGTGTGATACTGGACTCTCACCCCCCCCCCCCCCCCCCCCCCCAGGTCGAGACAAAGAACCCTGCATGCATGGCCCATTTGAATAGACGGTGACACCCCTTAGATATAGTGTATTTAACAGACTGTTCTTCAAGGAATAAGTCAGATATGCTGAGGTGAAGTTCTGTGAGGGAGGATGGATCTGAAAGTCTCTGTCTCACAAGTGGTCGGCCGCCATTCTTCAAGAATAAACCTGAATCCTGACTGATCAAACCTAAGACTGAATCTTCAATATATGGTATAAAACTAATTACCATCAAAACGAGCGAAAAAACGAGCCAGAGCAAGAGGGACTAACAATGCAAGTAACTACACACATATCATATCCCTTTTATGCCTCCGACAATGACTGCCCATTTCCACACCCATTAGATATGACTTTAATTGTTCCCTGGTGGGCCGTGGATTAGTGAAATAGGAGCCTATTGACAGAGTTGTCAGGCTGAACTGGGGTGGAGTGTCGGCCCCTCCTCAGGATTCGTGGGGTGTACATTCTAGGACTCCAGAAACAACTAGTATATATTTACAGACTCAAAAGTGACTTTGTTCCACTAATGGAAATAACACAACCTCACAAACGTGGGTGGCTTGAAAAACAGTGGTGCACCTACCCCTCTCCTGAGACTGGTTCCCTGTGGGATGGGAGGCCACGTCGGACATGCCCCCCGGAGTCTGTGGGGCATTCTGGGACCCTGAAGAAAGCAGAAGAAGAGCAGTAAGAAGAGAAGATGAGGGTGAGTATTCAGGATGTTCTAACTGAATTACGCATGAGGAATGTAGGTTAGATGACGTTCAAAACGCTGCACAGATCAAACCCGCTCTCCCGACAGACCACTTTATGCCTTCACTAATACATCATTGGTTCTGAGGGGTTTATCGCAGTTTCTCTCCTCCGCTCAGATTTGAGGGGAAATATTGAGAGATATTGGTTGTGACGGCACCCCCTTTGAAAACGCGGTAAAATGATATTACAGAGCCGCTCTCATCGGGGAAGGAAGACTGCATCTTTTTTATATTTCAAAAATAACACTTATCACTCAGCAAAGTCGTCAGGCTGTCTAATCTGATTTTTCTAAATCCTTTTCTCTTGCCGTCACAACCACATGGAGATAGAGAGAAAGAGAGACAGATCGCTGGAAGCTATAGGCAAACCTATTTTTACACAAAACGCTTCCTGTGTGATCATACCATGGATGTGGCATCTAACAGAAGTGATGATAAAAAAAAAGATAAAAATGGATGCAATCATAGGCAACAGAGTAATATTTATTTCTACAGTGAGTCCCTGACTGTCACCCAAGACCCCCACCCCCCTTAAACCCACACACACCTCCCCAGTCCCCATGTAACCAGGGGATAAAAATTCGCTCTGGCCCTGCAGTGGTAATTAATGTAATAACAAGCGGAAGCTCTCTGATTGATTTGGGAAACAGGAAGGGGAAACGTGTAAATTAAAACATGTAAAAGACTCGGCAGGCTCAGACCAAAGCAGTGAACCGGTGGGGACCAGGCTGGGGGGCTGGGGGGGGTGGGGTGTCTGTGAACCAACGGGGACCAAGCAGAGGGGGAGCTGGTAACGACTGACGCCACAGCATCACAAAACTATGAAACTGGAGAGACCGGCGTAATGGATGGAGACGCAGTTTGACAGGAGGAAACTGTGAACCCACAGAAGCTTATGAAAAGACACTTAAGTGACTTTTCCATATGCTATACAACACAGTAGGAACAGTAGGAATACCACTAAAAGCATTAATCAAACACAGCATCACACAAAACACATCTTTAAATAGTATTTACGAATCCATCCAAATCCCAGATTCTAACTGATAATAAACAACTTTAAACGTAATCTATTATCATTAAAATCACTGTGAATCTCCTGTTATATTTAAATAATATATGAATATAAGACTTGGCTCCCTGTTACTGACTGCAATCCATTTTTTGGCATGCCAGTGTCGCTGCAGCTCCGAGGTATATGAGCGAGCAGTATATATTCTGAGCAGCAGTTGGAGTGACCTTCATGGAGAGGAGTAATGTGGGGTGGGGAGGTGGCAGGGGTGTCGCGTAAACAAACCCGTTTAAATCGACATAATTGCTTTTGCGTTGACTGCATCAACAGTATTGCTGTCCCCTCTCCGACGCCCACTTGGAGAGCGGCTAGCGGCGCGTGGCGCGTGGCCAGGCATCGGGGACGGGATTGGATTAGCACGTCTGTCGCTCCGTTGGACGCGGATGTGCAGAGAAGAGCGCGCTAGCGTTGCGGTCGGCAGCAGCAGCAGTGCTTCCTAAAATAGCTGTCCGACATACACCGGCCAGAGATGAAGGGGATGGCGAGCGGAAGTGAGAAAGCTACCAGACCTGGAGGGGCCTGTCTGACAAGAGGCATGGGGTTCATGAGTGTGTGTCTGTGTGTGTTTCTGGAGGGGACCATTTTCGCCGTCACGCCCTGAACCGTGCCTGCTGTGCAAGGTCATCTATTGCCTTGCATTGCCTCACCCTCATATAGAGGGAGGCAGAGAGAACACGTGTGTCTGTGAGTGCGTGCTTGTGTGTATTCATGTGGCATACGTGGCTCTGGCCATGCCACATTGGGTTTGAGGATGGAAGGTAGGCAGGGGAAGGACCATCCACCCCCTCCACACTTCACTGCGCCATCTGAACCCACATTTAAACTGGGATCACTGCTGCGCTGATCCAGATACTGGCTGGCTTTTCACTTTCCATTTTGAAACTACTCTTCACTTGTATATGGAGGATAAACCGTGAGGCCGAAGAAGATGATGAAGATGATGATGATGATGATGCTGCTGAGGGGAAATCAGGAGTGGAAGGAAGAGGCTCATAAAAACAAGCCGAAGAGTTGGGCTTGGAAACCACAATCACAGCCACCAATCAATACGTGCACAAATCCTGGCCTTTTGAAATACCATTCTGGAATCCTCTACACGTGACCAACCAAAAGGTCTGGGTGCTTTATAAAAAGCCCATCCAATTAGAGGCTCCAGAGCAGACCTGATCTCTCTGATTCCCCCCTCCACCCTCCTGTGACTACTCTCCTCGGTGCACAATTCTCTTCCCAACCATAATGAAATGTGCTCAACAAAAGCATTTTCTTTATTTAACACAGTGGATGAACAATTAAGTACCCTCAAACTCTTTGTCTCAAAGATAGAAAACAGAATAATGGTAGCCATCAACAGAGAGGGGATATGTACTGGTGTGTGTGTGTAATATGTGTGTGTGTGTTTGGATGGACTGGCTCTCCACTTCGCAAACTTGCTGCATATCACTCTTTGCGTGCACGCTTGTAAAGGGATGTTAGTGTGTATGTGTGTCAAGTGCACAGGTACCCATACGTATACTAGTCACAGTTAGATTAAGTGTGCCAGAGCACAGCATGTCACATGACCACCCAGTTGAAGAGACATCTCCCTTTCCAGCTTTGGCATAATAACGTTGTCACCCAAACTTCAGTTCACATTACCTTCAAATAAATAAACCTTCAAAAAGGCACACTAGTCAGTTCTGTAGGTGAGAACTGACATTTGAGATTATGATTTGCATTTGGCTCACTGACTGACTGGTTACTGACTGACTGTGAATATGGTTACGTACCCTCAGTAAAGGAAAAGAGAAATAAGGAAAACAATTCTTTGAAGTGTTCCGAACCCAAAACAATTATAATTTTCATTTATGGCCTTTTATTTCCCAAGTGCAGTCATTTGAACTTCTCCCACGGTGCGCAAAACAAGGGGCCGCAAGCATGCAAGTTCATGCATTTTGAGATAATGGTCCCTGTTTTTTTTTTTTTTTTTCTTAGAAAAATATACCATTGTTTTCTTTAAAAATAACGTTCCATGAGGAATGTCGAGGCAACACAAGGCCCTTTGAAGAGCAGCGTTTCATCTTTGAAGTGTTTTTGTTTCAGAAAAAGTGATTCAAGCTCAAATGCCACAGCACAGTTCAAAGGCATAGCTGGAGCACTTGTGGCCATATTTGCTGCTTGGATTGCGAAGGTGTGCAATTTTAAGCGGAATGCAGGTTCATGAGTGTCCAATTTTTGGATGCACCGACAATAAAGGCTCCTTAAACTAAAGATGAAAGTAATAATTGTGAGGGTTTGGGGGGTAAGGGAAGGGCTCTCAGAAGTCATGTTTTTATGTTTTTCAGGATGCTATTACTGGAGCGTGGGCTGATCCCCCGGTGCAGGTGTAAACACAAGTGAGCCAGCGCTCTGGTTTATCAGCATCAGCGGGTCCGAGGACCCCCACGTCTTCACACACACACACACACACACACACACACACACACACACACACACACACACACACACACACACACACACACACACACACACACACACACACACACACACACACTTACCTCCCAGACAGCTTGCCTAATCCATTCCATTGGGTTTGTCCTCGGGGGGAAGCCAGCGAAACAGCGCAAAAGCAATAATGGCTGGTTGGACCCAGATGAGCGCGGGTAAATGATTTTGCGACCTGGGGCTAATGTGAGCTAACTCTCCCCGCCGGGGCGAGAGCCAAGCGCAGCTCGGTGAGTCCAACATGCTCCCCTGGACCTCATTACAGACCTGCACAATAGGGGCGATGTAAGGGAAACGGCTAAAAAGTGCAGCTTAAGCTAAAAACTAAGGCAAGAGTGAGTAGCGTAGCCTTGGAGTTTCACCATAGCGGCCTTCTATTGCTTCAGGAGAAATATAATAGGCCTGCCTGCGGTAAGACCTGGGCGGTCAGGACACGCTTCATCCGAGTGTCAGTGGTGCCAGACGGACAAGATGCCCAGGGACGTTAGGCTGACGGAGGGTGCCAGATAACGGGAGATGCTGGAGAGTAAAGAGAGAGAGGTGTGGAAGAGTGTCACTGGAGACAGTCGTGGAAAAGTGAGAGACAGGGTGGAGAGTGAGAGACTGAGGAACGAGTGTGTGTATGAGAGAGAAGAAGAAAGAGAGAGAGAGAGAGAGAGAGAGAGAGAGAGAGAGAGATAGAGAGAAAGAGAAAGGGATTCAGCAGGGGGTCTGGAGAACTGTCAGCTTAGGGATGGAACTGCCATGGGCACTTGTACTTTGCACACACACACACACACACACACACACACACACACACACACACACACACACACACACACACACACACACACACACATACAGTATACACACACACATTCAAAACACACACACACACACCCACCCACCACGGGGAGACTAATTGCCATAACACCCAAGAATGGGAAGACATAGTTTGCCAAACTGTGAGCTCTTCACATGGGAAAACAGAGCAACAACAACAACAAAAACACATCCTTTTGGAATGAAAACTTGCTAAAGACATACACACACAAGCACCTCCCCAGGCAACTCTCACTCCCCCAATCCCCCCCCCCCCCTCCAACACACGCACACACACACACACACACACACACACACACACACACACACACACACACACACACACACACACACACACACACACACACACACACACACACACACACACACACAAGCACCTCCCCACACAACTCTCACTCATTCCCTGGTGACATTTGTGTTTTCACTAACTATTATCTGAATATGAATATTTCTCTGGGTTACTTTTAGCAAGGCAGCCAGTACAGAGGCCCTCTTGCTCGCCCAGGGACAAGACCCTCACACACACACACACACACACACACACACACACACACACACACACACACACACACACACACACACACACACACACACACACGCACACACACACACATCTACACTTCCATGTCTTTTCACTTACAATCTCAATTACCATAATGTGCCCTCGACGTTAAGCTTGCTATGCTTTTGTTTTGCTTCAAATGCAGACTGGTCGGAGGGCTGCAGCAGCAGCAGCAGCAGCAGCATGCAGATGGAGCGCCAGCGGACAGCGCGGCCTGTTTCCCCCCGCCGCCTCGCTCTTCCGCTCCCACCGCTCCCCGACTCACCCTGACCTTTTGGCGGCTGAGCAGCCCTGGAAGCACTTCAAGCGAGAGCAGATAAACAGCTTACTCTAAAAGCCCTCATAAGGAAGTTTAAACCACGTCTCCGAAAAACGAAAATAAAGGGAAGGAGGAGGCTGTGGCGAGGGAGCGAGGGAACAGGAGAGAGGGAGGGAGGGAGTGGAGTGGGAGCGTCCATGCTAAATGGACCTTGATGGACCTTGGGAAAGAATGACAGGAGGAAGAGGAGGAGAGCGGGGGAGAGTGCGAGCGAGAGCAAGCCATTTGTGATTTTCAACGGTGGTTGGCTGGAGTGTGCTGTCTGCCATTAGGGACTGGGATGCGGTCTGTGTCGATTAGCGCGGCACAAAAATGAGAGGCACCACTCCACTCACAATAGGGCCTGCGCTATAGAGACTCAAAAGCACTGCGCTCAAGAGATCTTCATCACTTAAGAGAAGTAGAGGAGGGCAAGAGGGCTCACTTTAACTATTATCATAATCATCATCATTATTATTATTATTATTATTATTATTGTTGTTGTTATTTTCCCCAACTTCAAATAGTGACTTGATAATAGATGACTCAAGTTCTAGTCTCCAATCTACCTGTGGATTTATGAACTACACAAGTGCAACCTACATTCACCTTTAAAAGTGACGAGAGAGAAACCCACATACTGAATTATTTTCCATTCTATTCTTCCCCGATATCTCTGACACGTGTGATATTTGTGGCTCTGCTCCTCCACGGGCCCAATGTGACTGCATGGAGCGGGGCTCTCTGTCCGTGTGAGCCTGAGTGTGATGCGCACACCACTGCTGTCTTCCAGGGAGCACTCTGGGGCTCAGAGCAGGACATGCCTCACGGCTCGATGGCTTGATGCGACACGACCGCTGAGTGACGGGCCCGTTCCAATCCCCCTGGCCCGCGCTTGCCACTCCGAGAGACGGAGGGATCTTGGCACAAATGCACATCGGCCGCTTGCCTTCCCCCTTCAACCTCCCCCTTATTCTCCCCCCCCCCCTCCCCATTTCTGCCTGTGGCTAACAGGGAGCGCCTCGCTAATGCCCCTCATGTCCCCGAAGGTTCAAAGACATTCAGGCTGCGCAACGCAATTTTTTTGTCGTTGTTGCCCCGGCTGTCACAAATCTGGCGCGACGGGAAAAATCAATTTGCCGAGTGCTTCCTGGCTCGAGGAAAATCCGAATGCCAGGCAAAGTCAGATAATGTTCCGGCGTATTCGATTTGCTTCGGTGGGGCTGAGCGGAGGCACAGTCCCTGGGATCATATGGAAGAGCAAGAGACAGAGGAAGTCAGAGAGAGAGAGAGAGAGAGAGAGAGAGAGAGAAAGTGTGAGAGGAAGAGTGAGGGAGAGTCAGAGAGAGGGAGGGAGAGAGAGAGAAAGATGGAGAGAGTGAGAGCGAGAGAGAGAGAGATGAGCGCCTTAAGTGTTTTACCTCTTGTTCCTGACAGAACCAGAGGGAGCGTTAGTGGCTACAGTGTTAAAGTCTTTGCACCATGCAGAGGTGGAGGAAGTGTCTGGGAGTGGAATGACATAACAATATTCCCATGTGCCATCTCTGAGGCCAGCAGCTAGCTGTGAGACACACTAAGGGCCCTTCCCTACACCCTCTGTATTGACACGGCCACACAGATTCCTGTGCTAATACATTTTGCAGACTCACGCATCAACACATTTCCAGATAAATACACAACCTACATGCATGCCCAGGTCTACATTTGGCAATACGCTCCAACGCACACAAATCAACATCTCCTATTATCATGACTGACAGGCACACTGCCAGGGCATAACCATTCTGTATGCAGCGCAGGACATTTTTATTCCTGAAACATGGCAGCGGAGAAGCATTTTGCTTCACTCAAATCACCTGAGTTTTGGTATAATCATCAAATTAATCGCTTAAGGCAGTTGTATAAGCATTGTTTTCCTACTCCATGCTCAAAAAAGCCACTCCACATTTGTACTTCAAATTGAAACCAATTCACTGACGCAGAAAACAATCTCCCGAGTGTTCTAGCATATCGTTCAGTTTCGTCGCATAGTCTGTAATATTTTAGGGAATGGTTTATTGTGTCAGTTTTGTGTTTTTTTTTTCTACATTTGGTCTCAATACTGATCTCAATATTTCAATCTGGCCCCATTTTTGCCAGCCATTGTACACCAGGAGCCGCTGCCTGTTTTCCATTAGCGTCAATCACTGTCTGCACGCGCTCAGTCTGCCACCACAGCACGGCCTTCAGGAGCTCAGTCATGCATTGGTCCCGCCTCATCACAGTGATTGACAGCTCAGCACACTGGTCAGGATTTCATCAGGGAGGGTGTCTGGGTAGACAGGCCGGCCAAACAGCCCATCAACACACAGAGACATAAACACACACATGTACACACACGTACATGCCAACCTGTGCGGACGCTCATCTGCATATCATATTTAAGTGTCACTCGCACCTGTCCAGGGCCTGTCGAAAAATTCATTATGGTTTACAATTTATTGACTCGTTCGGTTATTCCACCCGGGCTCAGGGATGCGGACAGCTACCTGATGGAATCTGGTATTGTTCTAAAATGGTTATCGAGGCTGTGTTTTAATATCGCACAGCAGGTGGCTATCAGAAGCCGTCAGTGCCAATCCCACCTCCGGATTTCCCTGCAGGATTCCTACAGTAACTCACTACAATAAAAGGCCCGCTTCATTCATTCCAGACACACCTCTGTCCCACTCAACATCTCCACTGTGGAACAAAAACCCTCTGGTTCGTCAGTGAGGAAGAGGTTATTCATTTTCTCAGCTCCTCAGTCTGAGCATACCACCTTATCACATATATGCTTATCTTATTTATGTTAACATTAGAACAGAACACTATACCCCCTTCTGAACGGAGCACCTGAGATGGAGTCTAACGCAGTGGCAATGTTCAAGCTAACATGCTAATAACACACTGCAGGGCATATTGATCAGGGCATAAATTGACGGGGTAGAAAGTGATTATGAAGGCAAGGGAGATGTACTGAGTGCACAGTAATGGAGGGTCACAAACCTGGAGCGCTGGCCGGGGAGATGGGTCCAGATCGGGACTGGCTTGAGCCTGCAGGGGACCCCACTGGAGAAGGGGAGGGCCCGCTGCGGACCCCCGGGAGCCGTGGGGAGGCGTGGGGGGAGAAGGGGGACCGGGCTGGATTGCTTTGCTCCCCCTGGCTGCTGCTGCTGCCACTGCCACTGCCTGAGCCACCTGAGGTGGCACTGACAACTGAGTTGAGACCAGCCTCTGTCCCTGTGGGCAGGTCATCGATGGAGCCGGACAGGTCCTGGAACAGAGGAAAACAGGGACATGGACATTAGGTGTCTGTACTGTGTGTCGAGACCTTGGAGGAACAGAGGGACTTTGATTAGTGCTCTGGATCAGCTATTACACAGCATGTGGGAGTAAGCACAAAAGAACAGCGATGAGAAACAACTATATTTGTCCGAGTATCGGTTTTAGAGAAACAGTTTCATGTTACAGAGATCTGTGGGTGTAGTGCTGAGGGTTCCTTGGAGAGGCACTCCCTAAGTTCATGCATATCCCACCCCACGTCCTGCAGCGACGGAGACCAGGAGTGTCACTGTGTGGGAAGGGGGATTCTAAGGTTGGGTTGGGCGTGGGAGCCTTCAGATCACCACAGGGTCTCCCATTTCATAGGAGCAACCACCACAAAAGCCACTTATGGATTGGAAATAGACACTCTATTCTCAAGGAAGTGAGGCCGCATAGCCATAGACCGAAGAGAAACGGTGTGGTCAGACACAGAATACTGAATTTAGCATCAATACAACAATGCTAACTCAATCCCTTCGGATATACCCCACCTATGGTTGGCGCAGGACTAGTCTTTAATGCACGATGCATACATCCATGTATTTTGCATTCGGTCCTGTTTGGCATGTCTTCCTGGTGGGCCTTGAGGGAGGTAGGGAGGATATGACCGGTGATTTCAGCTCCTCGTATCTCAGGCACGGTGACATTATGACCACTCCCGCTAATGGTGTCAACGAGATGACAATTCTACAGACTGAAAAAACGACTGAAGAGCTATTCAAAATTTCGTTTCAGAGCTGTTAACCAAACACTTTAAATTCCTTAAAAATACCTCTAAACCAATTATAAATGGAGGTAGTCCTTTGAACGAGCGCCGTGGGGAATGTGAACTACACAGAGCTAGCCTTAGACTCGATTCAAGGTTGTAAGCTTCAGATCTCAGAAGTATTTGAGTTCAAGGCGAGTCCAAACTTGGATTGAAGCTACCACCTGAGTGTGCTATGTGGGATGTTTTTGTGAGAATGCCAAGAGAACTTACAGCTACTTTCTTCAGGACTTTGTCTGGGCATTTTCCAGAGATGGAAGGCACGACAAAAGGCTGCCTTTTCAACCAGAGATGTCTTTGTCACAGTCTGCTACCCTCCACAGAGGTGTTAGCGAAAGCAAACAAGGATGGCAGTCCAAAAATTCAACGAGTCGGGTCCCTATCCAAAGTGGCCCAAATCCAATTTGTTTGCCTCTCTGCTGCAAATTGCTCTGTGCATTGAGCCTCCAAATAGCTGTCAACTACTCCCAGTTGGCGTCGTGTATCACTTAATTCGCTCCTGAAGCATGTAATTGTCATAATAAGAAAAATATTGAGGTGATAATAGCCACTTATTTTAAAACACCGCTACCACCCCACCCCGTTCCAATAATGACTACCTATTTACGCATTTCACACACCACTGGAAGAGCAGCCACCGGTGACCTCTCACCTCCGGATCAGCCAGCGGCTCGCTGCTACTCAGCGCCAGGAAACGCCTCTCACCTCCTCACAGGGTGCACTCTGGGACCTGTCCCAGTGGTAGCACATGCAACACACTTCACTGTGCAGGAGACGGGGAATCCACACTGTCATTTTCATACTTCCCAACATTTGTGTGTGTGTGTGTGTGTGTGTGTGTGTGTGTGTGTGTGTGTGTGTGTGTGTGTGTGTGTGTGTGTGTGTGTGAATGGGTCTGGGGAAGGGAGTGAGGGAAAATACTGAGTACTATGGATACAAAGTCTAGACAAAGATGAGTTACTGGATGTTCTCTGCCAGTCGGACTGAGAGACACAAAAAAACATGGACTCACTTATGTGTTATTTCTACCATTAAAGAGGAGCTACAAGAAATTATGTTTGAATGCGTATCTGGCACAAATACACTGAGAGATGGAGAAAAACAGACTCAGATATTAGAGCCTTGAGCAAGAAGAAGAGAAACACAAAGGGGAGCATAGTCTCGATTTTTAGATTTTTTTATTTCAATAAAAGCGGAATGTAGGCCGTGAGGTAATCACGGCACACAGAGTGACACATTCATGCCATCCCTCTTTTCTCTCTCTTCCTTTCCCCATCCCTCACTCCTTCCCTCCCTGCCTGCCCTCCCCCCTATGCTGTGTCAGTAGTGGTCAAGCCGCCTGGGGGCCTTGGTCGGGAGTCAGTGTGCTGCCACATCTCAGCACAGGCCAGGCGAGGCGAGGCGAGGCGAGCAGGCAGGGGATTTCTCACCGGAGCTGACAAAGGTAGAAGGTCATGAATAAACACGGCAGGCTGGTGCTGTCCACTCTTGTTAGTGGACCCTCTCTCCCCCCTCCCTCTCTCTGGGAGTAGCGCCCCACTCCCCGTGATCCACCCCGCCCCCGCCTCACCCCTGCTGCCATATCCCACTGCTGCCACCATCGCCAGCCCTGCCGCCAGACCAGCCAAGCGGCTGAATCAGCCCATTTAGGACAATATCTGGGGAGACAGCGAGATAGAGAGAAAGAGAGAGGGTTGAACTACTGTGTGTGTGTTTGTGTGTGTGTAAGGTATAGATTGATAGATATAGATAGATGTGTATGTGTGTGTGTGTGTGTGTGTGTGTGTGTGTGTGTTTGTGTGTGTGTGTGTGTGTGTGTAAGGTATAGATTGATAGATATAGATAGATGTGTATGTGCTGCAGTGGCTGCATGGGAAGCGCAGCTTCCCCTTCATTTTGTTTCTGTGAAATGCGTCAGTAAAAATATGTATATGTCAATATTACTCATCGCTGCTGGTTCAAATTAGTGTATTTTGAAGTTAGACCAGGACTGCCATACCGTTTGCTAGTTTAACTTAATTTGCATTTGCGTGAACATCATTGTCTAACTTATGCTTGATTGACCATGATATGCAGTGGAAGCATGGCCTGTTTGCTGATAGGTAGTGTTTAGCCCATGACACACCAGGCAGACGGTTGGCCATCGGTGTGGCCCTAGTTTTTGCAGTGTGTCATGCACCGTTGGCAGTAGGCGGACCCCTGTTGGTGGCTTTTCAGGCAATTGAGAGTGTTGAATCGGTAGCAGAACCACACTCTGATTGGCAGTTCAGATGATTGAACTGAAGTTCCTTCAACATGTGGAACTGAACAGGAAAGTGAGTGAAATTTTTCAAATCTTTACAGTTGTTAGAGTTATATGGCTGTATTCTTTGCGGTGTGTTCAAGTACAACTTTTTGGCCCAGCCTTCATCGCCATTACTTATTTGATGTCAGTTTGGTGTGTCTCTGGCTTTCAGTGACTAGCTGGCTACCTAGCTTACAGAGAATGCAAGGCTAGCTAGCTAACAAAAACTAAGTAGGCTTAATTTAAGTGTACAATGGTCATTTTGTTGAGTTGACTGCCGACACAGATAACATTCAGTTTATGTGGTTATTTTGCTGTTAGGAAATCAGCTCACTGGGTCACTGGGCCTGATCTTCCAATTCATCTTTGAATCCATGCCATCCATTATACCACATTGCAATGTGTGCTCTATATATGTTTTTGTCATACCAATAAAGCTACTGATATGAACTAAGACCTAATTTTCGATTTTCAGCAGTTTTGAGATACTACACAGTCACAGCAGCAAAAGTCACTCAAACTACAAAGAATTTAATTTCACACGAGAGAGAGAGAGAAAGAGAGAGAGAGAGAGAAGCAGAGGGAAAGGCAAGAAAAGAGTGTGAAAGAAGACAGAGGAGTCCAGTCAGACAGCAAAAGAGAGGGTGTGTGTGTGTGTGTGTACTGAGCATGTGCTGAGGGTGGTCCAGGTCCAGGCAGGCAAACACCACACAGTCCTTGTGAAACGGAATGGCCTAGAAAACCAGAGGAGAGGCAGGCACCTCTGCCGGAGAAGAGCAGGGCATCAGCACAGGGCTCTCAGCCTCCACCTGCGCCACTTATTGCTCCTATTACTCTCTGTGCGGAGCCCCACCTGGGTCAAGCCAATGGTGTTTCAGCGGGAGCCCAGGGCACCAGGCGCTACATTAGGGCTATTCTTTTAAGGCTTTTAATGATGACCAAATGGACTCATGGCGTAGTGAAGATGCATGTACATGAGGCACATAGGTAAAATGATAGGGAATGTAATTACAGCTAGTCTATCTGCAATGCATCATGGGAGTGTGTGTGTGTGTGTGTGTGTGTGTGTGTGTGTGTGTGTGTGTGTGTGTGTTTGTGTGTGCGTGTGTGTGGGATGAAAAGCCTGAGGCCAGTGGGACTCCTGGGCTCATTCTCTTTATGGGGTAGTAAAATGAAAATGCTATTACACTTAAGATGCTTCTTCACTCCCCCCCACACACACACCACCACCACCCCACCCCCACAGTTAAAACCCCACATTCAAGACAAATCCAACTCAAATAGCGTGCAAATGCCTCTGAATGGGATCTGACTGCGCAGGGCTGGCTAATGGGATCCCACATGTAGCGCACTCACCGTGGCACCCTACAAAGGGCTACAATTAGGCTTTGAGTACACACAATACACTGAAATATGAGCCTGCCTCATGGCAGCCACTGCACCTGCTGGAGTGGATCACAAATCTACCACGGACTGACGTGAGGAGTGATGTATGGATTAGATGAAATCGGTGTGCGTCTGATTTTTTTATTTCAATAAAAGCGGAATGTAGGCCGTGAGGTAAAATGACAGGATAGTCGTTGAGAACCAAGCAAAAAGATCCACAGTATTTTGGAACAAAGATCACCCACTCTTAGAAACTCACCAAGTCAAAGTGCTGGTGATAAAAGGGTGATATGTAAATGGGTGATATGTAATGCTTAATAGTTGCGAGATGATTATATCTACTGGCATTTCATGGAGGTAGACTTGGCTGGTTGTGCTTAGTTGACACTATAATTCAGATGTGATCGGCTATCATCATGCCCAGGGAGCCCATTGTTTTGCATGGTTTTATTGCATATTGTATATTTTATTATATTGTTTATAAGATACACATCGCACATATTCATAACTATCACATGTTGTATCATTTTCCAAAAAGACTTTTAAGGCCTCTAGAGGCTACAAACACCAGGTTCCTATCAGGATAGCTGTGAATTTGAGATATTGATTTGTATTGAATTGATTTGAAATCAATTTATGTCCAAATTATTTTAAAGAATTTCTAATCCAAATAACTATTCTCCGATTCAGATTTAACCAGTTGATTGACTAACTGGTAAGTAGACCCTCTTGAGATTTTAAATTAGTTCTCTGCATGCTTCTTTTCCTGATTGAAGTCAGTCAAGAAACTGTTTATTTAATTTAATGTAGTTACTGCAACTCATCCCATTAAAGACCCTTTAATAGCATCTTTGATCAGAGTCTGTCAAATTACTGGCAGACATTCACAGGCTACCGAAATATCCTCACAGGCCAGCGAGGCTTCAGATAGTAGAGAAAGCAGTATAGGTACCCAGCCATAGAAGCAGAAGAGTGTGGGCAGGTCTAAAGCCCCATTATTACAGCATCTTCGTGCTCAGTCTCTGCCTAAACATCTACTCTCCAGTCCCTTTCTTCATCCCTTTCTGCTCAACCTTTGGGTCAGTGAATAGTAAAGCACCGTTGCAAATCTAAGACAAAACGCAATGCAGGCAAAACCGGACAGAATTGCTCGTATTTCACTTGTTCACTGGCATTTCCCCATATCTAACCTCTTAATCTCTTTCCACTCCCCCATCTGCACTTGTCACTTACTTGCCTCGAGCAACAGTGGACTACTCCAGCCTCTGCTTCCCCTTTTAAGATGAAATACCAAAGGACCTCGGAGGTGCAGACCGTGTGCTCACCACTACTTCCCATGAGATGAGTATGCCACCATCCTAGTGAGCCAGCCTTTCCCCCCTTTGCACCTTCTCTCCGGGGGCATCTCTCTCTCTCTCCCTATGGATGGCTTTCAGAGCTGGAGAAACTACATGCACATCATTCTCTCCAAAGCGTCCCAAGCCCAGAATACACTTTAACAACTTGCTTCCCGATGCAAACATAAAGCATTTTGCACAAAATCAAAAGCAGAAAACATGAATACTATGTATTAGGCAGCAGCATACCACATTGCAATACATACATACAAAATAACAGGTGATACATAATGCATTGGGTCCCGCCATACATAGAAGAGCACAGAGACGCATGTGTCTGATAACATATTCCATTGGATACACTAGCTCAGACTAATATCACAGATAAGGTATAACAAGTGGAGATGTGGATGGCGACATCTTCAAAGACTGGTATCATCTGATTGAAAAACAGGAACAGGACTCCCTGTGTTTATATACGCCTCAAACAAGTTTCAAAACAATCTTTGCAAAAAGAATAACATTATTTCAACTGTCCATCCAAGAAATCATAGGGTGCTGATTAAGCAATAATAACTACCTCAGGAAATAGAAGGGGACATACAATCTCCTACACAAAACTCCAATTCCATTCTGGCTACAGTCATACAGTTATACTACCCTCCAACTGGATAATTCCAGTCATCAATAGCTGCCGCTGTTGGAATATTACAGTCTGCAGTCTGTTGAGTGCTGTTCCATTTCAACGTCTACTGTAACATCACACAGAAATCAATGTCCTAACATCCAAATAGCATACTACTGCCTTAAGCTGGAGTTTGTTGACACTCACAACACAAACACAAACGTTGTGGCAAAGTGCCCAGATGCTGTCTATAGCAGTCTTTAACAGGCATTAAAGCCCCATTAAGTGAGAATTGGTAGTTTTTGCTACTGAACTCCCCCGAAAGTTACGGAGTGTAGCTCACTTACTTAGCTTACACCACTGTCATAAATACAAATCGCGCTTCGAGACCCCATAACGGACACGTGTATTTGTTGACAAGCTGAAGGACATAGAACTGGCAAAGACAACGGCAGAAGCCAAAGAAGCATGTAGACTGACAAGGTAGAGTAATATCACAAGGAGATGAATACTAACATAACCAATTAATAACAAAAAAAGTTTTCTGCCCATATACATTGTTTTCTAAGTGTTTAAATGTGGTGTATGTGTAATAAAATGTTGTTGGTGACATGCTTAATATACATTGGACAGTGTCATTTATTAGGAGTTAGGTTTACAAGGTTGCAAACTTCAAAGGCTTACTGACATGAGATTGACGAAGACTGATCAAATATTTTGACGTGAGATGAATATATTTAGATGCTAGCCTGAGACAGCACAGGTCGATGACTGGGCATCTGGAAAAACTACAAATCTCTGTGAGACAGATATGACACAAATAAGGTTACAGTCTTCATCGAATTCTTTCATAAATAACATTGGCAGGGATGTTTATGATGAAAACTAGCGGGTCGACAACTTTCCTAACACAGCCAAACATCAAGCAAGTGCAACAGACATAGCAAGACAGCTAATAAGGTATTACTGACTAGTCCAACAGAAAGAAGGCCAGGCCAACTCGGCATCTGACTTGCATCCTTTTGTAACTTTCACAAACGAGTAAAAGCCAGTCCGAGACTTTTGGTCTCTTGCTTGGTTACTCTCTCTTCTTCTCATCCTATCCTCCGATAATGTCTTCCTCGATTTCTTTGTCGTTTCTGCCATGATATCCATGCAGAAAATACTGAGCTATTTTAGCTAGTGCATGGGTGTAGTTGTTGATGCGTGAGGTGGTGCCATAAAGTTTTACTTAGTTATAGCGAAAGGTATCACACACTGTACCCCAAAGTTACGTAGTGCAATTCCAGGTGCACCAGGCATCCTGTGGCAGTGGCACAGATGCCATTGTCCGTATTGTGTACCACCAAAATGATTTTGAAGCTGTTATTTTAAGGTAAAATTGTTGTATAATGTTACTTTAATGCAGTATCATACTACCAATTATATGAGGTCTACTGAATTAGAAGTTTTATCTCAAACTAAACAAAACTATAAACCACAACTTTCAAATGCTGCTCCAAACACAGAATGTGATTAAAAGGCTTTCCCTGTTGCTAATGCTGTAAACAGATGAGACCGAGCTGAATTATCTGTTCATTTCAGGCTGCTTCTGACCACAAATTGCTATCTCATCAGCTCCCATTTGCATTTCACTTTCCCCATGGAGCTCTGTGTCTTATTTGAAAATGCAGCATCAGATTCCTTTAATGTATTTCCAAACACGACATATAGCCACCTGGGAGTCAATGTTCTGTCTCGCCAGCTCCCAATTAATAATGTCATAAAACTTAGCAACAACTATGTGCTCATGCAATGCTGTTGGTGATTAAGTAGCATTTGGCGGCATTAGCAAAGAACCCAAAGTAAGGCCAGTATTCTATAATAGTTATAACAGCTGAAAGCTCTATGTGCAACATCTTACAAAAACCTTGAACAGCTCCAGAAACCCTATGAGTGCATAACATACCTAACAACACGAGTATACAGCTTCTGCAATATATACTCAGTAAAGGACAGTATAAAGGACAGAGGCATGTTAGCTGGGATGACAGGCTTGGCTCTGTTCCAGCACCACTCTGTCATTCACTGACAGGAAACTCTAGTGATGCTCAATGATGCTCTGATTACACCTTATCTCAATGTGAGCTCACCCAAAACGCTACTTTGTGGCCTTTCTTAAACCTCCCTGCCTAATGTAATGGTAAGAGTGATCTTATTATCTTAGGAAAGAAATAAGTACACAGCTTTTTTTGTAACTCAGTCTTCATACTCTTTGCCTCAGTGTGAGGTTAGTATCTTCTGAGCTGCTTGTACTTGGAATGAACAAACCCCAAACAAACCAAACACAAGGCTCTGAATTTCTGTCAGATGAGCAGCAGAGCCCAATGCTTGAAACAAGTGCAAGTTAAACCTCTTTAACAAAGGCTGGAGTGCAGACTTTCATATCACCCATAAAAACAGCCCAGAAAAAAAAAAACATATTTTCTTCTATGAAGTGGATGTTTGTCTGTTTTCCATGTTCTCTCTGCTGCTATTTGTCACCTGACAAAGAGTGAACGTGAAATTGTGGCCAAGCCTTGAAAACTCCGGGAAGACACCATGTCAGCCTGTGGTTGTTTTCATCTCCCTCCCTGCCTTATGGAGCATGGAGCCCGTCTCTGGGTAATGCTTTGATGGCGCTTTGCAACAAACAGCATAGAAACATCTGTGTTTTTAAACATTCTGGGATTCAGACGTTCGGACAAAGAGTCTCTTTTTAGAGAAGATATTCAACTTGCAAGTGAAGTTTCTAAATTCCATGGATAAAACGCAATGGTACCGACAGAAGGGGAGACTTACTTTTGTCTGCCACAAGTGGGCAACCAGTGCCCCAGAGACATAACCTATATCAGTCAGTGGATAGCAGTCATGGAAGAATCAAGAAGAATCTAGAAATAACCCATCTACTGACTTATTACCTCATAGGCTGAAGCAAACCAGATCTGTGGATTAGATAGGACGTGATGTAGAGGCCAGGGGTTGTCCTTAGCAACCGCTAACGCTAACTTTCACCTAATTTCTGGCTCCTGTTGAAATGGGGTAGTAAACTGAAGGATGAGGACGTGGGTTATTTGTATTCAGCAGAAGCGCTTATATTTAGGATTCAAATGACAGAAGCGCACAAATTATTTTGTGAGGGAAGGTACTGTTTCCATGACATTCTTGATTTAGACACCACACACACAGCAAGAGAGAAAAATAAATGTATTTGTTGCTTATTGCATCTACAAATGTTGTTCTATTTAAGACAGCCACCAGCACGAGAAAGGGGCCCCCAACCCAAAGCATAAGCACACCAATGCCCCCCCCCCCCCCTCCTATCTCCAATAGTCTGGTTCTCAAACTGTGAGGAGAGAGAAAGAGCGAGAGAGTAGGGGGGTGGTTCGAAAACACTACAGAGATAAATAAATAACTGCCAAATTTCTCATTTCTAATTCAGCTGCTCATTCAGCTTAACCTCTCCTCTCAGCAATTAAAGCACACGCCACATCCTTCATCCAGCGCACAGCCAGCTAAATAATGCAGCGTGTCCTGGGTGCATCTTTTTATCATGCCAAATGACAGGCATTAGCATATCTCCCTAGTCAATTAAAGCGCTTCGGAATAATCAGGCCATAATTGGGCGAGAGCGGTGGTAATGGCCGAGCCCTGGCGCACACACACCGCACCACGGGGGCTGCCTGGAGTTCATGGAGGCCATGGCACTGCCCAGCTCAGCATTCGCGACTGGGTACGTCTGTGCCCTCAGCCCCCTGCCATCTTCTGCTACAACTAATGAAATCTGCCACACTCACTCTTTTCCTCTTTCTCTCTCTCTCACTCTCTTCCACTCTTGTTTTTCTCTCATCTAACCAATCTATCCTCTTCACGTCTCCTCCGTGCCCTTCTCTATCTTCCCACCAGCTCTCATCCATTCAGGGACCTCCCTCGGTACCTCTCTGTCCCTTTTTTCCCTCGCGCTCAATCTCCTTCTCTTGCTTCTCTCGTTCTCCCTCCTCCTCTCTCTCTCCCTCTTCGTCTATACTGGTATGACTTGATCTACCTCTCCATCTCAGGGCCCCTCGGGCCCTCATCTATTTCTCTTCTTCTCTGCTCTGGCTTCTCATCAAAAACTCTTCCAGTTCTTTCTCTCTCGCCACCTCTGTCTGTCTGTCTCTCTCTCTCTCTCTCCTCCTCTGGTTCCCTGGCGTCAGCATCCACATCTCATTTCCGACTCGCAGCCCCTCGCCTTCTTGCACTCTACTCCCTCTTCTCCTTCAGTGCTCCACATTCTCCTCTCCCTTTTCTCCTTGAGACAGAGAGAGTGAGGAAGACATAGATAGGAGAGAGAGAGAGAGAGAGAGAGAGAGAGAGAGAGAGAGAGAGAGAGAGATGTATCCTCCCCTTTCCTCTCCTCATTCAAATGAAAGCCCTATTTCCCATTCTCTCAACCCTCCCCATTGAGTTTCAGTGTCAGGGGGCTTTATCGCAGTGGCCTTAATCCTGCTCCCTCAGGTCATAACAAGAACTACCTGCACCAGAAGGTCTCATGTCAGTGCTAGATGTTTTTCTGTAGCCTTCATATTGTTTTACATAGGCTTTTCGGGAATGGGTGGGGGGTGATTTGAGCGCACTGACGTCAATCAGCCAACTCGTGCACAAAGGTCTTGAAAGGAAATAGCAGGTTGAGTGTCGGGAAAGGTCCACCACGCCTCCGCCATACGTGTGGCCGTGGCTCATCTCCTCATCACCTCCGTGCGTTACCAGGCTGAGAGGCACGGCAGCGCTGAGGGCCATCTGCTCGGGGTGCCTGAGGGATGTCGGGGCCTTTGTGCCGTGCTTGTAAACACACACTCCACCGAGCATCCGAGAGAGGTTTCAGGTCACTGTCATCTAAGCCCGCTGCTCTGAATCGGAGACGCAGAGGAGCCGGGTGTGTATCAGGTGTGACGAGGAGGAGGTGTGACGAGGAGGAGGGTGTGACGAGGAGGAGGTGTGACGAGGAGGAGGTGTGACGAGGAGGAGGGTGTGACGAGGAGTGCACATGCATGCTCCTATCCCAACTGTGTAGTCACTGTACAGTACATCAAATATGCATCACCCAAATCACACACTCCAATGCTGCGGCGAGCATTTCCAGTTGTGTGCCTTTTTCACCCAAAAAAAAAAAAACCTGGAAAAAACCCTAAAAAAGTCACTCTTTTAAAATGCAGAACAGAGCGCTGTCCTGAATCAAAGCGATGGGTTTTTTGTGTAGTCACCCTATTTCCTAGCGCCTGCAGCGCTGACAACAGAAGCGGGCGCAGAGTCAAAGGACGGGCGCGGCGCGGAGGAGACAATGCCATGGTGTCCACGCCTCGGTAACACGACCAGCGTTAGAGATGGGGCCGTTCACAGGCTGTTCCTTACGCTGGAGGTTCCTTAGAGGGTTTAACAAAAGATTCGGTATCTTTAACCAGGTCTTTTCTATCACATTCACATACTTCACAATCTCTCGCGCTCTCTCTGTCTTGAGAGGGAGGAAGAGAGAAGGAGGCCTCATGAGGGGGGGGGGGGGGGGGGGGCGGTGTAGAGGGGCGGTGGCAGTAAGTGGTAGTAGATCAGGCAGAGGGAACTTCAGAGGTAGACGAGGTTAGTTCCCCTGTGCTGTAACGTCTCCTCTGTTGTGTTTTATCCTCTGCAGATGCTCTGTTTCTTTCTCTCTCTCTCTCTCTATCTCTCTCTCTCTTCCTCACTTTCTTCTCCCTTATGTCCTGCCTTTGCTCACTGGGTTCAATACTGCAGAGTGCTATCTCTCTGGTTTTGGGTCCACACATGTCTTTTCTTAGAGATGAAAGAGTCTAATGATATGTCATTCTAATCCATCTCGAGGTGAGTTGGGGGGAAAAATGAAAGAAAAAGGCAAATAAATAAAAGGAAAAAGAAAAAGGAGGAACAACAACAACAAAAAGCCCCTCTGCCACATGGCCAAGAGAGTTTTGATTTGTTTTTCGATTTAACCTCTAGAGAAAGGACACAATCTATTACCGTTTACCAAGGCAAAGGCGGAAAGATAAAATAAAGAGGGAGAGACAGACAGGGGAGGAAAAAACATTTGTAAAATAAAAGAAAGCGAGGGGAGGCCTTTGAAGATAAGACGCCGCTGCGCAGATGGAACAGTGGCGGACCAGAGGCACTGGTAGCGGCAACATCGGCACGGCAGAAGCTCTGCGCTGAGGCCTGGGAGGAGAACATTGACTTTTGTTTGTGCTCTGTTTTTAAGAGAGCACACCCCCCCCCCCCCCCCCCCCCCCCCCCCCCATACCCGCTCTTCATCCACACTCCTCCTGGGTTGGGCACGTGACTGGCAGTGTGGCGTGGCGATGAGGTATGAATCACTGTCAGAGCTGACACCAATGAAAATTAGACGGCTGCCACGGCTGATTTGATTGGCCGCAACGCAAACGCATCCCTACTCCCCAAGTCCCATCCTGTACACCGCCCCCCCCCCACCACCCCGCCTTACTGGCCGTGTCTCATCGGGCATGCCGGCTGTCACGGCACCCCCCGACGCAATCCATCAGCGCGAGGCCTCTGGATCGATACTGGATTGGTGAGAGCTATCAAATTCTGACCTGCATATCATAATAAATACAGTGCTGGCTGAAATCTATATTGCCTCTGTTGTCTCTCGGTCCCTCGTCATTTCAGCCTTGCTCAGAGGCAGCATCCCTCACCCCCCACACCCCCCCCCTATCATTCCCCTTTCATCTCCGACTCCATCTCTTCAAACTGCATTCTGTGCTTTTAAGAGCTGATGCATGGAGCGCTGGTGTATAGTCAGTGTATGAAGGGACTGAGCCGGAGAGTAAACAGTCATTTCTACATGTGTGCATTTCAAATGGGCTTTTATTAACATTCACTTATTAAAATGGTTTATGTGGGGCTACTGATGTTTCTTTTTCCAAATGCTTAATGGAAAGACGATGTAGGTGGTAAATGGAGGGAGTTTTTGTAAGCACAGAACAGAAGGAGGGAGGGTTAGATAGATGGTGAATCTTTAGAGAATGAAAGAGAGAGAGAGAGAGAGAGAGAGAGAGAGAGAACAACTGTTTGTGAAAAGCAGAACAAAGGCTGCTCTTAATTGGCAATGTTTTGTTTTCATTTCCAGCACGCTCCTCTTTGCCGCCCCCCCCCCCCCCCCCCAACTCTCCCCACTTCTACTTAGCAGTCCGAATGGATGCCCTTGTGCTCTCTCTACCTGCCTCTCTTCCTCTCTTTCTATCTCCCCTTCCTCTCACAGCTTATTTTTTCACAAACTGATTTTCTCTATCCTCCTCTAACTGCTCCTTCACTCTATCTCTGCTTCATCCCTCCTTCCATCCCCTTCTCTCCCTTTGCTCTCTCCTTTTCCTCATCTCTCCCTGCCTCCTTCACTATCCCTCTCTTTCACTCACTCACTCACTCGCTCTATACCCCCCCTCCCTCTTTCTTTCATTAGAACAATTCACCACGGGCTCCGTCAAGCCTACATCTCAAATTGGGATGGAGAGAGCGAAAACACAGAGAGAGAGAGAGAGAGAGAGAGAGAGAGAAGAGAAAAAAACAAAGGGAGGGGTGGTAAGAGGAGGAAAAAATCCCACCAAGCCCTTGGTACGGTGTTTAAAAGACAGCCTTGGTGAAGGCCTCGCTCCCCAGCACCTCCTCTAGAGGGGAGCGAAGGAAGGAAGGAGGGGGGAAAAACCAACTCATTCATCGGAATTCTGTTAACGTAAGGGGTAAGAGAGAGAGAGAGCGAGAGAGAGAGAGAGAGAGAGAGAGACAGAGGGGAGCGGATCGGAGCGCCGGCTTTCGGCGGCAGTCTCCCAGAGCCTTCATTAGCTATGCACAAGACGAACTGCTGACACAAAGTCACAGCGCTCCTCCCCTCGCTCCATCCCTCCGTCCGCTCGCTATCGACGTGCAGGAGTGTACCCCCCCGCCCCCTCCACACTCTCCCTCTCAACATCCCTCTCTTTCCATCTCCCCCTTCGCCCTCCCTCCCGCCCTAACTCTCTCCCTCCCTCCCTCTCTCTCTCAGCCTGCATGCCCACTGCACAGGCAATTACAATTAAGCCGCATCCAGCCTCTGCTGCACCTCCACTCTCAAGAGCAGAGGAGGACCTGAGGACACAGAGGCATTGAGAGACTGTGTGTGTGTGTGTGTGTGTGTGTGTGTGTGTGTGTTTGCTTACTGTATATGCACGTGACTGTGTGTGTGTGTGTGTGTGTGTGTGTGTGACTGTGTGCGCACCCGGAACACACAGGAACGCAAATCACGAACACAATTATACAAAAACAATCAAATTTAACGCAGTAGCGTAAGTGACTGCCATGCCTGGGGAGGGCCCTCTCAAAATGTCATAAAAAACACACACACGTCCTCTGATCATCTCTGTGCAGCCACTGCTATTGTTCCGCTGATAGACATTACAGCACATTCATTAAACAGTACCATTAAAGACTGGCGAAGGAGACAGACCATGGCTAAATGGTGCATTTGGTTCTCTTCAGAACCGCCTTCCCTAAGTAATCTCATACGGCTTCTCATAAATATTCTCTCTGCTATTCATAATGGATGTAGTGTACATTAAATGTAGCACACGCAGTCAAAATGCTGCAGTGGATGCGCTTCCGAGATGTCAGGGATGTTATGAGGAGCAACGTGTTGGAATGCTAAGCCTGGAAACAGCTACAGTAATGCATAGATAAAAGTGCACTTTTCTGCAAGCTATGTGGAATTTAAAACAGAAACAGCCTCTGTCCCTCCAGGAAAGGGAAAAACTGAGACACAGAGAAAGAGAAAGTGTGTGTGTGTGTGTGTGTGTGTGTGTGTGTGTGTGTGTGTGTGTGTGTGTGTGTGTGTAAAAGAGAGAGAGAGGAAAGGTGATAAATAGATAACGCATTAGACTTGCATTAGTGCCAAACACAGTCTGCTGAAGCCAGTCCATTCCTCTTCCCCTCGTCACCCACTGGAAGGAAAGTATGAGTAGTTTATGTTTCATGTGTCTGGTATTTTTAAACCATGGGGCCTTTTGTGCAAAGCCTGTCAGAATCCATTGAGAGTAAACAGGAGGTGACAGCCAAGCCTTGAGAGCCCAGACCCACAGAGATCTGCTGAAGAGATTGGCAAGTCACTGTGTGGCTCAAATGCCAATGAGTGATTGCAGGCAAATCCTCTTCTAAGGACAACCCCTGTAGACACAGATATACTCACAGCGTGCTTTCACAGTGTGGCGTCTATACACTGCAATGAAGTCTTTGATATGCATTGCATATATTATGTGGAGAGCCATACAGACACAAATGTGTATGCATGCATGCATTCACATATTCATATTAAGACACACACACAAACTCACACACACACACACACACACACACACAAACACAACTGCTGTCTTTCAAAGCAGCCATCGCTTTGACAAAATGAGCCCCACGCAGGCTTCCCTGGCACCCCAAGTAGCGGAGATGTCATACCTGAATGGGTGAGCCAATATCAGAGGAGATAAAATCGCCATCAGATGGAGTGATCTGTTCAGACACGAGTGGCATTTGCTGAGGAGAAACACGTGTCTCACTGGCACACACACACACACACAGATGTGTGTTACGGTGCCTCTTCTGCCACCGTTGACGCTGCCATTGCTCAAGGTTCATTCTATAAAAAGTAAGACTAATAGGGTTTCACAGAAGTGTGTTATTAGACTGGAGTAGCAGGAATCTGGGCTATTTGGGTGATGCTCTAGGCTAACTGCTAACACACACACACACACACACACACACACACACACACACACACACACACACACACACACACACACACACACACACACATATACACACACACACACACACCATAAAGATGCTTAAGATGCTTAAGGATATCAAGAAGTGAAATATTTGACAGTGTTTGTCAAACTCAGAACCCAATATATAGGCAGGCTAGATGTCTCTTCCAGAGTTTTTTTTGTGCCTCAGATGGCTAATTAGATAAGATTGAGCGCAGTACCTGTCACCGGCATCACTGGCACCTAAATTGCGGCTAATCTAAACGAGCAGAGCATCTGCCCCGAGACACTCTACTGCCCTTCTCAGGTATGGGACTCGTCTCTTTGTTTATTTCTCCCACTTTCCGCTGCCACCTTCAATACGGACACAGCAATACTGATCACACCATGACTGTCTCGCCTTCATTACTGTGTGGGAGGCCTCCATCCTTTTTTTCTATCACAGGGAGTAAGACATGACAACTTGCTTTGAGAGGAAAATGTGGTGGTGGTGGGGGGGAATTCAATTCTGTCGACCTACTCTGCAGACCGCCAACATACTCCACTCTTCAGCAATGAAGTGGTGAAAACTACAGTCTGAACTTCCATGATGTATCCAAATTAAAGCATAATTCCACGTAACTCTAATCCTTTCCACTCCCCGGAGTCTTAAAAGGCACATGGGGTTGTGTGAGATTATTATGAAATGTGTGACTGGAAGCCCAGTGTGTTGTAGCCATTTAGAATCTGACAGGCACAGGCATATGCCCAACTGCTTTCTGACTGCTGAGCAAGGAATGTCCAGGAGATGGCGCACTGTGAGTCGTGAGCACAGCCAGGCCAGGCAGAGGAGGCAGACTGGACTGAGTCACTCTCACAGACAGTCAGTGCTGGACCAGCCCCCTCCCCTCCCCTTGATTCCACCACCATGATGGGGAAAAGACAGGAAATGTGTTTCCCCTCACAAAAACATACCCAGCCATTCACCAAATTAACTTCAGAAGCAGCAGACAAAAATATCCACAAAAAAAAAACAAGAGCTAGCTGCGACTGAACCCAGAGCATGGAAACTTCTAGGGGATAATGAGGCAATACCAACTCGCGTGCTCAACCCACACATAGTGACAGCTGTATGTTGTTTCGTGGCAAATTCTGTACAATTGAACAGCCAGACGAAGCTCCCAAAGCCACGCCGAGGAACACACAGCGCCTTCATCTGTCTCCTCTGATACCACCCAGTCACACACTTGAGAAGGCGATGAAAACAAAACAGTGTCTTTTTCTCTCTCACTCTCACTCTCCCTCTCCCTCTCTCTCTCTCTCTCTTTCTGTATTAAATGGTCCCTATCTGAAATTCATGGGGGAGTTGTCATACAGATATTGCTCTTCAAAAGGCAGTACTTGCTGTGTTCATTCGCTACGAGCCATGAGAAAGCAGAGCGGTGTAAGAGATCGTGTAAACAGAGGCAAAGGAGAGGAGGCAAAGAAAAAAGAGGAGAGGAGAGGAGAGGAGAGGAGGTGGGAGAGTAAAAGTTATTAAGTGGATGTGAAATGCTGCACAGCCAAAAAGGTTAAGCCTGGAAAAGGAAATTAAAACTTGCATCGCTTTTGGCTTTAAATAGATTTCGTTTCATTACGGCCGCCAGGGCCAGTTAGAGTC
>NC_045165.1:20989609-20992109 GCF_900700415.2 Clupea harengus
AAGATGCAACATGAGAGGATGGACAGAGAGACAGAGGACAGAGAGACAGAGGACAGTGCAGAGGCAGTGGCCAAGCCAGATCCCTCCTCAAAGGACAGAGCAATGACAGCCCAGACAGAGCACGCCCTCAGAGTGAAACGACATGAAAGACTAAAACGATGGAGGGAATAAAACAGAGAGAGCAGGAGGAGGCAGACTGCCGTTCCTCTGATGTCTTTTGACAGCTGAGCCGACGTGGGAGAGGGAGAGAGCGATAGAGAGAGGGAAACCGAGAGAGTGAGAGAGAGAGCGAGAGAGAGGTCTCCTTTGAGGAATGGCCAGAGATGGTGGAGGTCTAAGGAGACTGCTGACTGCATGAGGGGGCGAGGGGGGGGGAGAGCTCAAGGGCAGACGTGCTGGGGAGGGAGAGGGCGGTTGGTGGTTGGTGAGACTGGAGCAGGAAAGGGATGGAGAAGGGGACTGGGTGGAGCGGTGAGGCCCAGCTGAGTGCTCTGTGGCTGGGGGAGGCCTGGCAGAGGAACGCCTGTGGAGGGAGCCAGGGGTCTCTTCATTGGCAAACATGAGCCATGCAGAAGAGGCCCCTGTAACACAAAAAGCTACATTTGCGACACACTTACACACTTACACACACACACACCCAAAAGCAGCAAGACTATAAGAGTGAGATGGTTGAGTAATTCCATGTCGCACAGAGATGAGCTGACAGCTGTGAGAGTTGAGAGACGGAGGGAGTGAGGGAGGGAGAGAGCGTAAAAAAAGAGATAGAGCGAGAGGGGGGGGGGGGACAGTAACTGTGCTGTCAGATGGAAAGGGGAACAGGACTCACCTTGAATGACACCCAGCGGTAAGTGTAGCGTGGCGTCTGAAGTCTCTCTTAACTCATTGAGATTCAGATGAACGGTTACACTCTCTCACACTCTCACCCCAACCGCACCCCCCCCCCCCTCCCCGCCCCCCCACCCACCCACCCAACACACACACACACACATGCCGCGTTGCCTCAGCATCCCTGCGTCTCACTTTAGCTTCACCGAGCTGAACGTCTCTCACACGCTCTACCGACTCAGCCGACACCATCTGCCTGAACACAGTTCCCCTGACAAAGGATTACAGAGCAGGGAAAAACCTCAACAAAGACGGAAGAGAAATTTGAAATATGGCAAACCAATACCTGCGACTCATCCAGAAAGATGATCCAGGCAATAATATGCAGTGGATTTAAAACACCATTGAAGCCAGGTCCCTGATTGAACTAAACACATTTGGTGTCATCGTGGAGGAACTTGGTTGTTATAAACAACGGGCTTCCAGCTCAGGAGCAGTGGTGTTTTTCTCGGCCCACAGCCGTAAGCCATGATAACCTGGTAGGAACCAGGACAATACTGACTGCACAAGAAACATCCAATCACGGTCATGCTCAGAGGATCTGCTGGATGGGATATTCAAAACAACACAATAAAAACAGAGCAATAATCTCCCTCACACTCTTCCTCCCGCACCCCCCCCCCCCCTCTCTCCCACACCATCACTAGCACACATGCAAACACACAATACAAGTGACACCGAGCCTACAATTACCTCCGAGGCATACTGTCTTAGGTGTCTAACATGCACAAGTCACAATCACAGGGACAATATGAGCTGGACAGCTCCTGAAGCTGCAGAGACAAGAGCAGAGCTAAGAGATGTGGAGTGAGAAATGGAGAGCAGACAGAGGGGAAGAGAGAGTGAAGAGGGAGGAGAGGAGACGTGGAGGAGAGACAGAGGACAGGGGTTGAGCTCTGATGGGAGCACGTCTGCTGGCTGCACACGTGGCTGCTGCTGCTGCTGCTGCTGCTGCTGCTGCCTCTGCCGCCTGGCTCGCTTTCAAGGCCGGCGCTCTCAGGTGAGGCCCCAGTGAGCACCTTGGAGGCGCCCAGCGGCGTGGAGAGGAGCACTTGAGCAATGACACGTGGGTAAACAAAGCAGCCATGCATAAAAGAGCAGCCAGGGGAGGAGGAAAGGGAGAGGGGGAGGGAGGGAGAGAGGGAGAGAGGGAGAGGAAGAGGGAGAGCACTCCAGGCGGAGAGAGAGAAAGTGAGATGAGTATAGTGATATTCAGATGCATACACATAAGTTGTGTGTGTGTGTGTGAACTCGTTTAAATCTATTGAAAGAAGAAACAGAAGTGTGGCAATGATGTTTTTTTTTTTTAAAGAATGCAGATAAAAATGAAAGTAGATACAATTAGAGCTAAAATGGTAATCTTGGACATTTAAACAGCACTGAAAAACTGAAAGCGAACATCGCAAATCCCATAAAAATGCCAAATTAAAATGACAGCTCCGCAAAATGGTCTGATGATCTAATGGGCTGTGATGAAATGTTAAATTGTATCAAGACGGGGCAGCATTGATGTTCAGTCAAGGTGAAAAAACTCCAGCAATCATCACATTGTGCTTACAATAACTGCTTATACAAACAGTGACGCTCACTGCTCATGCCCATTTACAAGTACTTT